>NC_068941.1:22771140-22846872 GCF_026419915.1 Harpia harpyja
CACAGATCCCCAGTGCTGTTGTGCCAGTAGATAGGGCACCAAGGGACCATGAAGAGCAGCAAGAGCTGTCATGGCTGGGCGCTTCCTTGTTGTAGAAGGAGGCGGATGTTTGCCTTTTCGGCAAGTCTCTGCCGCGGCCGAGCACCATGAGATGTTGTGTGTCTGGGAAAGCACAGATCCCCAGTGCTGTTGTGCCTGTGGATAGGGCGCCAAGGGTAGGTGAAGAACAGAAAGAGCTTTCAGGGCTGGGCCCTTCCTTGTGGGAGAAGGAGGCAGACGTTTGCCTTTTCGGCAAGAGGCTCTACCGCTGACGAGTGCCATGAGATGTTGCGTCTCTGGGAAAGCACAGATCCCCAGTGCTGTTGTGCTTGTAGATAGGGTGCCAAGCGTAAGTAAAGAGCAGCAAGAGCTTTCAGGACTGGGCCCTTCCTTGTCGGAGAAGGAGGCGGGACGTTTGCCTTTTCGGCAAGAGCCTCTGCCGCTGCCGAGCACCATGAGATGTTGCGTCTCTGGGAAAGCACAGATCCCCAGTGCTGTTGTGCCTGTAGATAGGGCACCAAGGGACCATGAAGAGCAGCAAGAGCTTTCAGGGCTGGGCCCTTCCTTGTGGGAGAAGGAGGCGGATGTTTGCCTTTTCGGCAAGAGTCTCAGCCGCGGCCAAGCACCATGAGATGTTGCGTCTCTGGGAAAGCACAGATCCCCAGTGCTGTTGTGCCTGTAGATAGGGCGCCAAGTGTAGGTGAAGAGCAGGAAGAGCTTTCATGGCTGGGCCCTTCCTTGTGGGAGAAGGAGGCGGATGTTTGCCTTTTCGGCAAGAGGCTCTGCCGCGGCCGAGCACCATGAGATGTTGCGTCTCTGGGAAAGCACAGATCCCCAGTGCTGTTGTGCCTGTGGATAGGGCGCCAAGGGTAGGTGAAGAACAGCAAGAGCTTTCAGGGCTGGGCCCTTCCTTGTGGGAGAAGGAGGCAGACGTTTGCCTTTTCGGCAAGAGGCTGTGCCGCTGACGAGTGCCATGAGATGTTGCGTCTCTGGGAAAGCACAGATCCCCAGTGCTGTTGTGCTTGTAGATAGGGTGCCAAGCGTAAGTAAAGAGCAGCAAGAGCTTTCAGGACTGGGCCCTTCCTTGTCGGAGAAGGAGGCAGGACGTTTGCCTTTTCGGCAAGTGCCTCTGCTGTGGCCGAGCGCGATGAGATGTTGCGTCTCTGGGAAAGCACAGATCCCCAGTGCTGTTGTGCCTGTGGATAGGGCGCCAAGTGACCGTGAAGAGCAGCAAGAGCTTTCAGGGCTGGGCCCTTCCTTGTGGCAGAAGGAGCCGGACGTTTGCCTTTTCGGCAAGAGGCTGTGCTGCTGCCGAGCACCATGAGATGTTGCGTCTCTGGGAAAGCACAGATCCCCAGTGCTGTTGTGCTTGTAGATAGGGCGCCAAGCGTAAGTAAAGAGCAGCAAGAGCTTTCAGGGCTGGGCCCTTCCTTGTCGGAGAAGGAGGCGGGACGTTTGCCTTTTCGGCAAGAACCTCTGCCGCTGCCGAGCACCATGAGATGTTGCGTCTCTGGGAAAGCACAGATCCCCAGTGCTGTTGTGCCAGTAGATAGGGCACCAAGGGACCATGAAGAGCAGCAAGAGCTGTCATGGCTGGGCGCTTCCTTGTTGTAGAAGGAGGCGGATGTTTGCCTTTTCGGCAAGAGTCTCTGCCGCGGCCGAGCACCATGAGATGTTGCGTCTCTGGGAAAGCACAGATGCCCAGTGCTGTTGTGCTTGTATATAGGGTGCCAAGCGTAAGTGAAGAGCAGCAAGAGCTTTCAGGGCTGGGCCCTTCCTTGTGGGAGAAGGAGCCGGACGTTTGCCTTTTATGCAAGAGGCTGTGCTGCTGCCGAGCACCATGAGATGTTGCGTCTCTGGGAAAGCACAGATCCCCAGTGCTGTTGTGCCTGTGGATAGGGCGCCAAGTGACCGTGAAGAGCAGCAAGAGCTTTCAGGGCTGGGCCCTTCCTTGTGGGAGAAGGAGCCGGACGTTTGCCTTTTCGGCAAGAGGCTGTGCTGCTGCCGAGCACCATGAGATGTTGCGTCTCTGGGAAAGCACAGATCCCCAGTGCTGTTGTGCCTGTAGATAGGGCACCAAGGGACCGTGAAGAGCAGCAAGAGCTTTCATGGCTGGGCCCTTCCTTGTGGGAGAAGGAGGCGGATGTTTGCCTTTTCGGCAAGAGTCTCAGCCGCGGCCGAACACCATGAGATGTTGCGTCTCTGGGAAAGCACAGATCCCCAGTGCTGTTGTGCCTGTAGATAGGGTGCCAAGCGTAGGTGAAGAGCAGCAAGAGCTTTCAGGGCTGGGCCATTCTTTGTGGGAGAAGGAGCTGGACGTTTGCCTTTTCGGCAAGAAGCTCTGCAGTGGCCGAGCGCCATGAGATGTTGCGTCTCTGGGAAAGCACAGATCCCCAGTGCTGTTGTGCCTGTGGATAGGGCGCCAAGTGATCGTGAAGAGCAGCAAGAGCTTTCAGGGCTGGGCCCTTCCTTGTGGGAGAAGGAGCCGGACGTTTGCCTTTTCGGCAAGAGGCTCTGCCGCGGCCGAACACCATGAGATGTTGCGTCTCTGGGAAAGCACAGATCCCCAGTGCTGTTGTGCCTGTAGATAGGGTTCCAAGCATAGTTGAAGAGCAGCAAGAGCTTTCAGGGCTGGGCCCTTCCTTGTGGGAGAAGGAGCCGGACGTTTGCCTTTTCGGCAAGAGGCTGATCTGCGGCCGAGTGCCATGAGATGTTGCGTCTCTGGGAAAGCACAGATCCCCAGTGCTGTTGTGCCTGTAGATAGGGCGCCAAGGGACCATGAAGAGCAGCAAGAGCTTTCATGGCTGGGCCCTTCCTTGTGGGAGAAGGAGGCGGTTTTTTGCCTTTTCGGCAAGAGTCTCAGCCGCGGCCGAGCACCATGAGATGTTGCGTCTCTGGGAAAGCACAGATCCCCAGTGCTGTTGTGCCTGTGGATAGGGCGCCAAGGGTAGGTGAAGAACAGCAAGAGCTTTCAGGGCTGGGCCCTTCCTTGTGGGAGAAGGAGGCAGACGTTTGCCTTTTCGGCAAGAGGCTCTACCGCTGACGAGTGCCATGAGATGTTGCGTCTCTGGGAAAGCACAGATCCCCAGTGCTGTTGTGCTTGTAGATAGGGTGCCAAGCGTAAGTAAAGAGCAGCAAGAGCTTTCAGGACTGGGCCCTTCCTTGTCGGAGAAGGAGGCGGGACGTTTGCCTTTTCGGCAAGAGCCTCTGCCGCTGCCGAGCACCATGAGATGTTGCGTCTCTGGGAAAGCACAGATCCCCAGTGCTGTTGTGCCTGTAGATAGGGCACCAAGGGACCATGAAGAGCAGCAAGAGCTTTCAGGGCTGGGCCCTTCCTTGTGGGAGAAGGAGGCGGATGTTTGCCTTTTCGGCAAGATTCTCAGCCGCGGCCAAGCACCATGAGATGTTGCGTCTCTGGGAAAGCACAGATCCCCAGTGCTGTTGTGCCTGTAGATAGGGCGCCAAGTGTAGGTGAAGAGCAGGAAGAGCTTTCATGGCTGGGCCCTTCCTTGTGGGAGAAGGAGGCGGATGTTTGCCTTTTCGGCAAGAGTCTCTGCCGCGGCCGAGCACCATGAGATGTTGCGTCTCTGGGAAAGCACAGATCCCCAGTGCTGTTGTGCCTGTGGATAGGGCGCCAAGGGTAGGTGAAGAACAGCAAGAGCTTTCAGGGCTGGGCCCTTCCTTGTGGGAGAAGGAGGCAGACGTTTGCCTTTTCGGCAAGAGGCTGTGCCGCTGACGAGTGCCATGAGATGTTGCGTCTCTGGGAAAGCACAGATCCCCAGTGCTGTTGTGCTTGTAGATAGGGTGCCAAGCGTAAGTAAAGAGCAGCAAGAGCTTTCAGGACTGGGCCCTTCCTTGTCGGAGAAGGAGGCAGGACGTTTGCCTTTTCGGCAAGTGCCTCTGCTGTGGCCGAGCGCGATGAGATGTTGCGTCTCTGGGAAAGCACAGATCCCCAGTGCTGTTGTGCCTGTGGATAGGGCGCCAAGTGACCGTGAAGAGCAGCAAGAGCTTTCAGGGCTGGGCCCTTCCTTGTGGCAGAAGGAGCCGGACGTTTGCCTTTTCGGCAAGAGGCTGTGCTGCTGCCGAGCACCATGAGATGTTGCGTCTCTGGGAAAGCACAGATCCCCAGTGCTGTTGTGCTTGTAGATAGGGCGCCAAGCGTAAGTAAAGAGCAGCAAGAGCTTTCAGGGCTGGGCCCTTCCTTGTCGGAGAAGGAGGCGGGACGTTTGCCTTTTCGGCAAGAACCTCTGCCGCTGCCGAGCACCATGAGATGTTGCGTCTCTGGGAAAGCACAGATCCCCAGTGCTGTTGTGCCAGTAGATAGGGCACCAAGGGACCATGAAGAGCAGCAAGAGCTGTCATGGCTGGGCGCTTCCTTGTGGCAGAAGGAGCCGGACGTTTGCCTTTTCGGCAAGAGGCTGTGCTGCTGCCGAGCACCATGAGATGTTGCGTCTCTGGGAAAGCACAGATCCCCAGTGCTGTTGTGCCTGTAGATAGGGCGCCAAGGGTAGGTGAAGAGCAGGAAGAGCTTTCATGGCTGGGCCCTTCCTTGTGGGAGAAGGAGGCGGATGTTTGCCTTTTCGGCAAGAGTCTCAGCCGCGGCCGAACACCATGAGATGTTGCGTCTCTGGGAAAGCACAGATCCCCAGTGCTGTTGTGCCTGTAGATAGGGTGCCAAGCGTAGGTGAAGAGCAGCAAGAGCTTTCAGGGCTGGGCCATTCTTTGTGGGAGAAGGAGCTGGACGTTTGCCTTTTCGGCAAGAAGCTCTGCAGTGGCCGAGCGCCATGAGATGTTGCGTCTCTGGGAAAGCACAGATCCCCAGTGCTGTTGTGCCTGTGGATAGGGCGCCAAGTGATCGTGAAGAGCAGCAAGAGCTTTCAGGGCTGGGCCCTTCCTTGTGGGAGAAGGAGCCGGACGTTTGCCTTTTCGGCAAGAGGCTCTGCCGCGGCCGAACACCATGAGATGTTGCGTCTCTGGGAAAGCACAGATCCCCAGTGCTGTTGTGCCTGTAGATAGGGTTCCAAGCATAGTTGAAGAGCAGCAAGAGCTTTCAGGGCTGGGCCCTTCCTTGTGGGAGAAGGAGCCGGACGTTTGCCTTTTCGGCAAGAGGCTGATCTGCGGCTGAGTGCCATGAGATGTTGCGTCTCTGGGAAAGCACAGATCCCCAGTGCTGTTGTGCCTGTAGATAGGGCGCCAAGGGACCATGAAGAGCAGCAAGAGCTTTCATGGCTGGGCCCTTCCTTGTGGGAGAAGGAGGCGGTTTTTTGCCTTTTCGGCAAGAGTCTCAGCCGCGGCCGAGCACCATGAGATGTTGCGTCTCTGGGAAAGCACAGATCCCCAGTGCTGTTGTGCCTGTGGATAGGGCGCCAAGGGTACGTGAAGAACAGCAAGAGCTTTCAGGGCTGGGCCCTTCCTTGTGGGAGAAGGAGGCAGACGTTTGCCTTTTCGGCAAGAGGCTGTGCCGCTGACGAGTGCCATGAGATGTTGCGTCTCTGGGAAAGCACAGATCCCCAGTGCTGTTGTGCTTGTAGATAGGGTGCCAAGCGTAAGTAAAGAGCAGCAAGAGCTTTCAGGACTGGGCCCTTCCTTGTCGGAGAAGGAGGCAGGACGTTTGCCTTTTCGGCAAGAGTTCTGCCGCTGCCGAGCACCATGAGATGTTGCGTCTCTGGGAAAGCACAGATCCCCAGTGCTGTTGTGCCTGTAGATAGGGCGCCAAGTGTAGGTGAAGAGCAGGAAGAGCTTTCAGGGCTGGGCCCTTCCTTGTGGGAGAAGGAGGCGGATGTTTGCCTTTTCGGCAAGAGTCTCTGCCGCGGCCGAGCGCCATGAGATGTTGCGTCTCTGGGAAAGCACAGATCCCCAGTGCTGTTGTGCTTGTAGATAGGGCGCCAAGGGACCGTGAAGAGCAGCAAGAGCTTTCATGGCTGGGCCCTTCCTTGTGGGAGAAGGAGCCGGACGTTTGCCTTTTCGGCAAGAGCCTCTGCCGCGGCCGAGCACCATGAGATGTTGCGTCTCTGGGAAAGCACAGATCCCCAGTGCTGTTGTGCCTGTAGATAGGGCGCCAAGTGATCGTGAAGAGCAGCAAGAGCTTTCAGGGCTGGGCCCTTCCTTGTGGGAGAAGGAGCCGGACGTTTGCCTTTTAGGCAAGAGGCTGTGCTGCTGCCGAGCACCATGAGATGTTGCGTCTCTGGGAAAGCACAGATCCCCAGTGCTGTTGTGCTTGTAGATAGGGCGCCAAGCGTAAGTAAAGAGCAGCAAGAGCTTTCAGGGCTGGGCCCTTCCTTGTGGGAGAAGGAGCCGGACGTTTGCCTTTTCGGCAAGAGCCTCTGCCGCGGCCGAGCACCATGAGATGTTGCGTCTCTGGGAAAGCACAGATCCCCAGTGCTGTTGTGCCTGTGGATAGGGCGCCAAGTGATCGTGAAGAGCAGGAAGAGCTTTCAGGGCTGGGCCCTTCCTTGTGGGAGAAGTAGCCGGACGTTTGCCTTTTAGGCAAGAGGCTGTGCTGCTGCCGAGCACCATGAGATGTTGCGTCTCTGGGAAAGCACAGATCCCCAGTGCTGTTGTGCCTGTGGATAGGGCGCCAAGTGTAGGTGAAGAGCAGGAAGAGCTTTCAGGGCTGGGCCCTTCCTTGTGGGAGAAGGAGCCGGACGTTTGCCTTTTAGGCAAGAGGCTGTGCTGCTGCCGAGCACCATGAGATGTTGCGTCTCTGGGAAAGCACAGATCCCCAGTGCTGTTGTGCTTGTAGATAGGGCGCCAAGCGTAAGTAAAGAGCAGCAAGAGCTTTCAGGGCTGGGCCCTTCCTTGTGGGAGAAGGAGCCGGACGTTTGCCTTTTCGGCAAGAGCCTCTGCCGCTGCTGAGTGCCATGAGATGTTGCGTCTCTGGGAAAGCACAGATCCCCAGTGCTGTTGTGCCTGTAGATAGGGCGCCAAGGGTAGGTGAAGAGCAGGAAGAGCTTTCAGGGCTGGGCCCTTCCTTGTGGGAGAAGGAGGCAGACGTTTGCCTTTTCGGCAAGAGGCTCTGCCGCGGCCGAGCACCATGAGATGTTGCGTCTCTGGGAAAGCACAGATCCCCAGTGCTGTTGTGCCTGTGGATAGGGCGCCAAGGGACCATGAAGAGCAGCAAGAGCTTTCAGGGCTGGGCCCTTCCTTGTGGGAGAAGGAGGCGGATGTTTGCCTTTTCGGCAAGAGTCTCAGCCGCGGCCAAGCACCATGAGATGTTGTGTGTCTGGGAAAGCACAGATCCCCAGTGCTGTTGTGCCTGTAGATAGGGCGCCAAGTGTAGGTGAAGAGCAGGAAGAGCTTTCAGGGCTGGGCCCTTCCTTGTGGGAGAAGGAGCCGGATGTTTGCCTTTTCGGCAAGAGTCTCTGCCGCGGCCGAGCGCCATGAGATGTTGCGTCTCTGGGAAAGCACAGATCCCCAATGCTGTTGTGCTTGTAGATAGGGCGCCAAGGGACCGTGAAGAGCAGCAAGAGCTTTCATGGCTGGGCCCTTCCTTGTGGGAGAAGGAGGCGGATGTTTGCCTTTTCGGCAAGAGTCTCAGCCGCGGCCAACACCATGAGATGTTGTGTGTCTGGGAAAGCACAGATCCCCAGTGCTGTTGTGCCTGTAGATAGGGCGCCAAGTGTAGGTGAAGAGCAGGAAGAGCTTTCATGGCTGGGCCCTTCCTTGTGGGAGAAGGAGGCGGATGTTTGCCTTTTCGGCAAGAGTCTCTGCCGCGGCCAGGAACCATGAGATGTTGTGTGTCTGGGAAAGCACAGATCCCCAGTGCTGTTGTGCTTGTAGATAGGGTGCCAAGGGTAGGTAAAGAGCAGCAAGAGCTTTCAGGGCTGGGCCATTCTTTGTGGGAGAAGGAGCTGGACGTTTGCCTTTTCGGCAAGAGGCTCTGCCGCTGACGAGTGCCATGAGATGTTGCGTCTCTGGGAAAGCACAGATCCCCAGTGCTGTTGTGCCTGTAGATAGGGCGCCAAGCGTAAGTAAAGAGCAGCAAGAGCTTTCAGGGCTGGGCCATTCCTTGTGGGAGAAGGAGCCGGACGTTTGCCTTTTCGGCAAGACGCTGTGCTGCTGCCGAGCACCATGAGATGTTGCGTCTCTGGGAAAGCACAGATCCCCAGTGCTGTTGTGCCTGTGGATAGGGCACCAAGGGACCGTGAAGGGCAGCAAGAGCTTTCAGGGCACGGGCCTTCCTTGTGGGAGAAGGAGCCGGACGTTTGCCTTTTAGGCAAGAGGCTGTGCTGCTGCCGAGCACCATGAGATGTTGCGTCTCTGGGAAAGCACAGATCCCCAGTGCTGTTGTGCCTGTGGATAGGGCGCCAAGTGATCGTGAAGAGCAGCAAGAGCTTTCAGGGCACGGGCCTTCCTTGTGGGAGAAGGAGCCGGACGTTTGCCTTTTCGGCAAGTGCCTCTGCTGTGGCCGAGCGCGATGAGATGTTGCGTCTCTGGGAAAGCACAGATCCCCAGTGCTGTTGTGCCTGTGGATAGGGCGCCAAGTGATCGTGAAGAGCAGCAAGAGCTTTCAGGGCTGGGCCCTTCCTTGTGGGAGAAGGAGCCGGACGTTTGCTTTTTAGGCAAGAGGCTGTGCTGCTGCCGAGCACCATGAGATGTTGCGTCTCTGGGAAAGCACAGATCCCCAGTGCTGTTGTGCTTGTAGATAGGGCGCCAAGCGTAAGTAAAGAGCAGCAAGAGCTTTCAGGGCTGGGCCCTTCCTTGTGGGAGAAGGAGCCGGACGTTTGCCTTTTCGGCAAGAGCCTCTGCCGCTGCTGAGTGCCATGAGATGTTGCGTCTCTGGGAAAGCACAGATCCCCAGTGCTGTTGTGCCTGTGGATAGGGCACCAAGTGATCGTGAAGAGCAGCAAGAGCTTTCAGGGCTGGGCCCTTCCTTGTGGCAGAAGGAGCCGGACGTTTGCCTTTTCGGCAAGAGGCTGTGCTGCTGCCGAGCACCATGAGATGTTGCGTGTCTGGGAAAGCACAGATCCCCAGTGCTGTTGTGCTTGTAGATAGGGCGCCAAGCGTAAGTAAAGAGCAGGAAGAGCTTTCAGGGCTGGGCCCTTCCTTGTCGGAGAAGGAGGCGGGACGTTTGCCTTTTCGGCAAGAGCCTCTGCCGCTGCCGAGCACCATGAGATGTTGCGTCTCTGGGAAAGCACAGATCCCCAGTGCTGTTGTGCCAGTAGATAGGGCACCAAGGGACCGTGAAGAGCAGCAAGAGCTTTCATGGCTGGGCGCTTCCTTGTGGGAGAAAGAGGCGGATGTTTGCCTTTTCGGCAAGAGTCTCAGCCGCGGCCGAGCACCATGAGATGTTGCGTCTCTGGGAAAGCACAGATGCCCAGTGCTGTTGTGCCTGTGGATAGGGCGCCAAGTGATCGTGAAGAGCAGCAAGAGCTTTCAGGGCTGGGTCCTTCCTTGTGGGAGAAGGAGCCGGACGTTTGCCTTTTAGGCAAGAGGCTGTGCTGCTGCCGAGCACCATGAGATGTTGCGTCTCTGGGAAAGCACAGATCCCCAGTGCTGTTGTGCTTGTAGATAGGGCGCCAAGCGTAAGTAAAGAGCAGCAAGAGCTTTCAGGGCTGGGCCCTTCCTTGTCGGAGAAGGAGGCGGGACGTTTGCCTTTTCGGCAAGATCCTCTGCCGCTGCCGAGCACCATGAGATGTTGCGTCTCTGGGAAAGCACAGATCCCCAGTGCTGTTGTGCCTGTAGATAGGGCACCAAGGGACCGTGAAGAGCAGCAAGAGCTTTCAGGGCTGGGCCCTTCCTTGTGGGAGAATGAGCCGGACGTTTGCCTTTTAGGCAAGAGGCTCTGCCGCTGCAGAGTGCCATGAGATGTTGTGTCTCTGGGAAAGCACAGATCCCCAGTGCTGTTGTGCCTGTAGATAGGGCGCGAAGGGACCATAAAGAGCAGCAAGAGCTTTCAGGGCTGGGCCCTTCCTTGTGGGAGAAGGAGCCGGACGTTTGCCTTTTCGGCAAGAAGCTCTGCAGTGGCCGAGCGCCATGAGATGTTGCGTCTCTGGGACAGCACAGATCCCCAGTGCTGTTGTGCCTGTAGATAGGGTTCCAAGTGATCGTGAAGAACAGCAAGAGCTTTCAGGGCTGGGCCCTTCCTTGTGGGAGAAGGAGCCGGACGTTTGCCTTTTCGGCAAGAGGCTGTGCTACTGCCGAGCACCATGAGATGTTGCGTCTCTGGGAAAGCACAGATCCCCAGTGCTGTTGTGCCTGTAGATAGGGCACCAAGGGACCGTAAAGAGCAGCAAGGGCTTTCAGGGCTGGGCCCTTCCTTGTGGGAGAAGGAGCCGGACGTTTGCCTTTTCGGCAAGAGCCTCTGCCGCGGCCGAGCGCCATGAGATGTTGCGTCTCTGGGAAAGCACAGATCCCCAGTGCTGTTGTGCCTGTAGATAGGGTTCCAAGCGTAGGTGAAGAGCAGCCATAGCTTTCAAGGCTGGGCCCTTTCTTGTGGGAGAAGGAGCTGGACGTTTGCTTTTTCGGCAAGAAGCTCTGCCGTGGCCGAGCGCCATGAGATGTTGCGTCTCTGGGACAGCACAGATCCCCAGTGCTGTTGTGCCTGTGGATAGGGCGCCAAGTGATCGTGAAGAGCAGCAAGAGCTTTCAGGGCTGTGCCATTCCTTGTGGGAGAAGGAGGAGGACGTTTGCCTTTTCGGCAAGAGGCTCTGCCGCTGACGAGTGACATGAGATGTTGCGTCTCTGGGAAAGCACAGATCCCCAGTGCTGTTGTGCCTGTGGATAGGGCGCCAAGTGATCGTGAAGAGCAGCAAGAGCTTTCAGGGCACGGGCCTTCCTTGTGGGAGAAGGAGCCGGACGTTTGCCTTTTCGGCAAGTGCCTCTGCTGTGGCCGAGCGCGATGAGATGTTGCGTCTCTGGGAAAGCACAGATCCCCAGTGCTGTTGTGCCTGTGGATAGGGCGCCAAGTGATCGTGAAGAGCAGCAAGAGCTTTCAGGGCTGGGCCCTTCCTTGTGGGAGAAGGAGCCGGACGTTTGCTTTTTAGGCAAGAGGCTGTGCTGCTGCCGAGCACCATGAGATGTTGCGTCTCTGGGAAAGCACAGATCCCCAGTGCTGTTGTGCTTGTAGATAGGGCGCCAAGCGTAAGTAAAGAGCAGCAAGAGCTTTCAGGGCTGGGCCCTTCCTTGTGGGAGAAGGAGCCGGACGTTTGCCTTTTCGGCAAGAGCCTCTGCCGCTGCTGAGTGCCATGAGATGTTGCGTCTCTGGGAAAGCACAGATCCCCAGTGCTGTTGTGCCTGTGGATAGGGCACCAAGTGATCGTGAAGAGCAGCAAGAGCTTTCAGGGCTGGGCCCTTCCTTGTGGCAGAAGGAGCCGGACGTTTGCCTTTTCGGCAAGAGGCTGTGCTGCTGCCGAGCACCATGAGATGTTGCGTGTCTGGGAAAGCACAGATCCCCAGTGCTGTTGTGCTTGTAGATAGGGCGCCAAGCGTAAGTAAAGAGCAGGAAGAGCTTTCAGGGCTGGGCCCTTCCTTGTCGGAGAAGGAGGCGGGACGTTTGCCTTTTCGGCAAGAGCCTCTGCCGCTGCCGAGCACCATGAGATGTTGCGTCTCTGGGAAAGCACAGATCCCCAGTGCTGTTGTGCCAGTAGATAGGGCACCAAGGGACCGTGAAGAGCAGCAAGAGCTTTCATGGCTGGGCGCTTCCTTGTGGGAGAAAGAGGCGGATGTTTGCCTTTTCGGCAAGAGTCTCAGCCGCGGCCGAGCACCATGAGATGTTGCGTCTCTGGGAAAGCACAGATCCCCAGTGCTGTTGTGCCTGTGGATAGGGCGCCAAGTGATCGTGAAGAGCAGCAAGAGCTTTCAGGGCTGGGTCCTTCCTTGTGGGAGAAGGAGCCGGACGTTTGCCTTTTAGGCAAGAGGCTGTGCTGCTGCCGAGCACCATGAGATGTTGCGTCTCTGGGAAAGCACAGATCCCCAGTGCTGTTGTGCTTGTAGATAGGGCGCCAAGCGTAAGTAAAGAGCAGCAAGAGCTTTCAGGGCTGGGCCCTTCCTTGTCGGAGAAGGAGGCGGGACGTTTGCCTTTTCGGCAAGATCCTCTGCCGCTGCCGAGCACCATGAGATGTTGCGTCTCTGGGAAAGCACAGATCCCCAGTGCTGTTGTGCCTGTAGATAGGGCACCAAGGGACCGTGAAGAGCAGCAAGAGCTTTCAGGGCTGGGCCCTTCCTTGTGGGAGAATGAGCCGGACGTTTGCCTTTTAGGCAAGAGGCTCTGCCGCTGCAGAGTGCCATGAGATGTTGTGTCTCTGGGAAAGCACAGATCCCCAGTGCTGTTGTGCCTGTAGATAGGGCGCGAAGGGACCATAAAGAGCAGCAAGAGCTTTCAGGGCTGGGCCCTTCCTTGTGGGAGAAGGAGCCGGACGTTTGCCTTTTCGGCAAGAAGCTCTGCAGTGGCCGAGCGCCATGAGATGTTGCGTCTCTGGGACAGCACAGATCCCCAGTGCTGTTGTGCCTGTAGATAGGGTTCCAAGTGATCGTGAAGAACAGCAAGAGCTTTCAGGGCTGGGCCCTTCCTTGTGGGAGAAGGAGCCGGACGTTTGCCTTTTCGGCAAGAGGCTGTGCTACTGCCGAGCACCATGAGATGTTGCGTCTCTGGGAAAGCACAGATCCCCAGTGCTGTTGTGCCTGTAGATAGGGCACCAAGGGACCGTAAAGAGCAGCAAGGGCTTTCAGGGCTGGGCCCTTCCTTGTGGGAGAAGGAGCCGGACGTTTGCCTTTTCGGCAAGAGCCTCTGCCGCGGCCGAGCGCCATGAGATGTTGCGTCTCTGGGAAAGCACAGATCCCCAGTGCTGTTGTGCCTGTAGATAGGGTTCCAAGCGTAGGTGAAGAGCAGCCATAGCTTTCAAGGCTGGGCCCTTTCTTGTGGGAGAAGGAGCTGGACGTTTGCCTTTTCGGCAAGAAGCTCTGCCGTGGCCGAGCGCCATGAGATGTTGCGTCTCTGGGACAGCACAGATCCCCAGTGCTGTTGTGCCTGTGGATAGGGCGCCAAGTGATCGTGAAGAGCAGCAAGAGCTTTCAGGGCTGTGCCATTCCTTGTGGGAGAAGGAGGAGGACGTTTGCCTTTTCGGCAAGAGGCTCTGCCGCTGACGAGTGACATGAGATGTTGCGTCTCTGGGAAAGCACAGATCCCCAGTGCTGTTGTGCCTGTAGATAGGGTTCCAAGGGACCGTGAAGAGCAGCAAGAGCTTTCATGGCTGGGCCCTTCCTTGTGGGAGAAGGAGGCGGGACGTTTGCCTTTTCGGCAAGAGGCTCTGCCGCTGCCGAGCACCATGAGATGTTGCGTCTCTGGGAAAGCACAGATCCCCAGTGCTGTTGTGCCTGTAGATAGGGCACCAAGGGACCATGAAGAGCAGCAAGAGCTTTCAGGGCTGGGCCCTTCCTTGTGGGAGAAGGAGGCGGATGTTTGCCTTTTCGGCAAGAGTCTCAGCCGCGGCCAAGCACCATGAGATGTTGCGTCTCTGGGAAAGCACAGATCCCCAGTGCTGTTGTGCCTGTAGATAGGGCGCCAAGTGTAGGTGAAGAGCAGGAAGAGCTTTCATGGCTGGGCCCTTCCTTGTGGGAGAAGGAGGCGGATGTTTGCCTTTTCGGCAAGAGTCTCTGCCGCGGCCAAGAACCATGAGATGTTGTGTGTCTGGGAAAGCACAGATCCCCAGTGCTGTTGTGCTTGTAGATAGGGTGCCAAGGGTAGGTAAAGAGCAGCAAGAGCTTTCAGGGCTGGGCCATTCTTTGTGGGAGAAGGAGCTGGACGTTTGCCTTTTCGGCAAGAAGCTCTGCCGCTGACGAGTGCCATGAGATGTTGCGTCTCTGGGAAAGCACAGATCCCCAGTGCTGTTGTGCCTGTAGATAGGGTTCCAAGCGTAGTTGAAGAGCAGCAAGAGCTTTCAGGGCTGGGCCCTTCCTTGTGGGAGAAGGAGCCGGACGTTTGCCTTTTCGGCAAGACGCTGTGCTGCTGCCGAGCACCATGAGATGTTGCGTCTCTGGGAAAGCACAGATCCCCAGTGCTGTTGTGCCTGTGGATAGGGCACCAAGGGACCGTGAAGGGCAGCAAGAGCTTTCAGGGCACGGGCCTTCCTTGTGGGAGAAGGAGCCAGACGTTTGCCTTTTCGGCAAGTGCCTCTGCTGTGGCCGAGCGCGATGAGATGTTGCGTCTCTGGGAAAGCACAGATCCCCAGTGCTGTTGTGCCTGTGGATAGGGCGCCAAGTGACCGTGAAGAGCAGCAAGAGCTTTCAGGGCTGGGCCCTTCCTTGTGGCAGAAGGAGCCGGACGTTTGCCTTTTCGGCAAGAGGCTGTGCTGCTGCCGAGCACCATGAGATGTTGCGTCTCTGGGAAAGCACAGATCCCCAGTGCTGTTGTGCCTGTAGATAGGGCGCCAAGGGTAGGTGAAGAGCAGGAAGAGCTTTCATGGCTGGGCCCTTCCTTGTGGGAGAAGGAGGCGGATGTTTGCCTTTTCGGCAAGAGTCTCAGCCGCGGCCGAACACCATGAGATGTTGCGTCTCTGGGAAAGCACAGATCCCCAGTGCTGTTGTGCCTGTAGATAGGGCGCCAAGGGTAGTTGAAGAACAGCAAGAGCTTTCAGGGCTGGGCCCTTCCTTGTGGGAGAAGGAGCCGGACGTTTGCCTTTTAGGCAAGAGGCTGTGCTGCTGCCGAGCACCATGAGATGTTGCGTCTCTGGGAAAGCACAGATCCCCAGTGCTGTTGTGCTTGTAGATAGGGCGCCAAGCGTAAGTAAAGAGCAGCAAGAGCTTTCAGGGCTGGGCCCTTCCTTGTCGGAGAAGGAGGCAGGACGTTTGCCTTTTCGGCAAGAGCCTCTGCCGCTGCCGAGCACCATGAGATGTTGCGTCTCTGGGAAAGCACAGATCCCCAGTGCTGTTGTGCCAGTAGATAGGGCACCAAGGGACCATGAAGAGCAGCAAGAGCTGTCATGGCTGGGCCCTTCCTTGTGGGAGAAGGAGCCGGACGTTTGCCTTTTATGCAAGAGGCTGTGCTGCTGCCGAGCACCATGAGATGTTGCGTCTCTGGGAAAGCACAGATCCCCAGTGCTGTTGTGCCTGTGGATAGGGCGCCAAATGATCGTGAAGAGCAGCAAGAGCTTTCAGGGCTGGGCCCTTCCTTGTGGGAGAAGGAGGCGGGACGTTTGCCTTTTCGGCAAGAGCCTCTGCCGCTGCCGAGCACCATGAGATGTTGCGTCTCTGGGAAAGCACAGATCCCCAGTGCTGTTGTGCCTGTAGATAGGGCGCCAAGGGTAGGTGAAGTTCAGAAAGAGCTTTCAGGGCTGGGCCCTTCCTTGTGGGAGAAGGAGGCAGACGTTTGCCTCTTCGGCAAGAGGCTCTGCCGCGGCCGAGAACCATGAGATGTTGCGTCTCTGGGAAAGCACAGATCCCCAGTGCTGTTGTGCCTGTGGATAGGGCGCCAAGGGTAGGTGAAGAACAGAAAGAGCTTTCAGGGCTGGGCCCTTCCTTGTGGGAGAAGGAGGCAGACGTTTGCCTTTTCGGCAAGAGCCTCTGCCGCTGCCGAGCACCATGAGATGTTGCGTCTCTGGGAAAGCACAGATCCCCAGTGCTGTTGTGCCTGTAGATAGGGCACCAAGGGACCATGAAGAGCAGCAAGAGCTTTCAGGGCTGGGCCCTTCCTTGTGGGAGAAGGAGGCGGATGTTTGCCTTTTCGGCAAGAGTCTCAGCCGCGGCCAAGCACCATGAGATGTTGCGTCTCTGGGAAAGCACAGATCCCCAGTGCTGTTGTGCCTGTAGATAGGGCGCCAAGTGTAGGTGAAGAGCAGGAAGAGCTTTCATGGCTGGGCCCTTCCTTGTGGGAGAAGGAGGCGGATGTTTGCCTTTTCGGCAAGAGTCTCTGCCGCGGCCAAGAACCATGAGATGTTGTGTGTCTGGGAAAGCACAGATCCCCAGTGCTGTTGTGCTTGTAGATAGGGTGCCAAGGGTAGGTAAAGGGCAGCAAGAGCTTTCAGGGCTGGGCCATTCTTTGTGGGAGAAGGAGCTGGACGTTTGCCTTTTCGGCAAGAAGCTCTGCCGCTGACGAGTGCCATGAGATGTTGCGTCTCTGGGAAAGCACAGATCCCCAGTGCTGTTGTGCCTGTAGATAGGGTTCCAAGCGTAGTTGAAGAGCAGCAAGAGCTTTCAGGGCTGGGCCCTTCCTTGTGGGAGAAGGAGCCGGACGTTTGCCTCTTCGGCAAGAGGCTGTGCTGCTGCCGAGCACCATGAGATGTTGCGTCTCTGGGAAAGCACAGATCCCCAGTGCTGTTGTGCCTGTAGATAGGGCGCCAAGGGTAGGTGAAGAGCAGGAAGAGCTTTCATGGCTGGGCCCTTCCTTGTGGGAGAAGGAGGCGGATGTTTGCCTTTTCGGCAAGAGTCTCAGCCGCGGCCGAACACCATGAGATGTTGCGTCTCTGGGAAAGCACAGATCCCCAGTGCTGTTGTGCCTGTAGATAGGGTGCCAAGCGTAGGTGAAGAGCAGCAAGAGCTTTCAGGGCTGGGCCATTCTTTGTGGGAGAAGGAGCTGGACGTTTGCCTTTTCGGCAAGAAGCTCTGCAGTGGCCGAGCGCCATGAGATGTTGCGTCTCTGGGAAAGCACAGATCCCCAGTGCTGTTGTGCCTGTAGATAGGGCGCAAAGGGACCATGAAGAGCAGCAAGAGCTTTCATGGCTGGGCCCTTCCTTGTGGGAGAAGGAGGCGGTTTTTTGCCTTTTCGGCAAGAGTCTCAGCCGCGGCCGAACACCATGAGATGTTGCGTCTCTGGGAAAGCACAGATCCCCAGTGCTGTTGTGCCTGTAGATAGGGTGCCAAGCGTAGGTGAAGAGCAGCAAGAGCTTTCAGGGCTGGGCCATTCTTTGTGGGAGAAGGAGCTGGACGTTTGCCTTTTCGGCAAGAAGCTCTGCAGTGGCCGAGCGCCATGAGATGTTGCGTCTCTGGGAAAGCACAGATCCCCAGTGCTGTTGTGCTTGTAGATAGGGTGCCAAGCGTAAGTAAAGAGCAGCAAGAGCTTTCAGGACTGGGCCCTTCCTTGTCGGAGAAGGAGGCAGGACGTTTGCCTTTTCGGCAAGTGCCTCTGCTGTGGCCGAGCGCGATGAGATGTTGCGTCTCTGGGAAAGCACAGATCCCCAGTGCTGTTGTGCCTGTGGATAGGGCGCCAAGTGACCGTGAAGAGCAGCAAGAGCTTTCAGGGCTGGGCCCTTCCTTGTGGCAGAAGGAGCCGGACGTTTGCCTTTTCGGCAAGAGGCTGTGCTGCTGCCGAGCACCATGAGATGTTGCGTCTCTGGGAAAGCACAGATCCCCAGTGCTGTTGTGCTTGTAGATAGGGCGCCAAGCGTAAGTAAAGAGCAGCAAGAGCTTTCAGGGCTGGGCCCTTCCTTGTCGGAGAAGGAGGCGGGACGTTTGCCTTTTCGGCAAGAGCCTCTGCCGCTGCCGAGCACCATGAGATGTTGCGTCTCTGGGAAAGCACAGATCCCCAGTGCTGTTGTGCCAGTAGATAGGGCACCAAGGGACCATGAAGAGCAGCAAGAGCTGTCATGGCTGGGCCCTTCCTTGTGGGAGAAGGAGCCGGACGTTTGCCTTTTATGCAAGAGGCTGTGCTGCTGCCGAGCACCATGAGATGTTGCGTCTCTGGGAAAGCACAGATCCCCAGTGCTGTTGTGCTTGTAGATAGGGCGCCAAGCGTAAGTAAAGAGCAGCAAGAGCTTTCAGGGCTGGGCCCTTCCTTGTCGGAGAAGGAGGCGGGACGTTTGCCTTTTCGGCAAGATCCTCTGCCGCTGCCGAGCACCATGAGATGTTGCGTCTCTGGGAAAGCACAGATCCCCAGTGCTGTTGTGCCTGTAGATAGGGCGCCAAGGGTAGGTGAAGTTCAGAAAGAGCTTTCAGGGCTGGGCCCTTCCTTGTGGGAGAAGGAGGCAGACGTTTGCCTCTTCGGCAAGAGGCTCTGCCGCGGCCGAGCACCATGAGATGTTGCGTCTCTGGGAAAGCACAGATCCCCAGTGCTGTTGTGCCTGTGGATAGGGCGCCAAGGGTAGGTGAAGAACAGAAAGAGCTTTCAGGGCTGGGCCCTTCCTTGTGGGAGAAGGAGGCAGACGTTTGCCTTTTCGGCAAGAGGCTCTACCGCTGACGAGTGCCATGAGATGTTGCGTCTCTGGGAAAGCACAGATCCCCAGTGCTGTTGTGCTTGTAGATAGGGTGCCAAGCGAAGTAAAGAGCAGCAAGAGCTTTCAGGACTGGGCCCTTCCTTGTCGGAGAAGGAGGCGGGACGTTTGCCTTTTCGGCAAGAGCCTCTGCCGCTGCCGAGCACCATGAGATGTTGCGTCTCTGGGAAAGCACAGATCCCCAGTGCTGTTGTGCCTGTAGATAGGGCACCAAGGGACCATGAAGAGCAGCAAGAGCTTTCAGGGCTGGGCCCTTCCTTGTGGGAGAAGGAGGCGGATGTTTGCCTTTTCGGCAAGAGTCTCAGCCGCGGCCAAGCACCATGAGATGTTGCGTCTCTGGGAGGGCACAGATCCCCAGTGCTGTTGTGCCTGTAGATTGGGCGCCAAGTGTAGGTGAAGAGCAGGAAGAGCTTTCAGGGCTGGGCCCTTCCTTGTGGGAGAAGGAGCCGGATGTTTGCCTTTTCGGCAAGAGTCTCTGCCGCGTCCAAGAACCATGAGATGTTGTGTGTCTGGGAAAGCACAGATCCCCAGTGCTGTTGTGCTTGTAGATAGGGTGCCAAGGGTAGGTAAAGAGCAGCAAGAGCTTTCAGGGCTGGGCCATTCTTTGTGGGAGAAGGAGCTGGACGTTTGCCTTTTCGGCAAGAAGCTCTGCCACTGACGAGTGCCATGAGATGTTGCGTCTCTGGGAAAGCACAGATCCCCAGTGCTGTTGTGCCTGTAGATAGGGTTCCAAGCGTAGTTGAAGAGCAGCAAGAGCTTTCAGGGCTGGGCCCTTCCTTGTGGGAGAAGGAGCCGGACGTTTGCCTTTTCGGCAAGACGCTGTGCTGCTGCCGAGCACCATGAGATGTTGCGTCTCTGGGAAAGCACAGATCCCCAGTGCTGTTGTGCCTGTGGATAGGGCACCAAGGGACCGTGAAGGGCAGCAAGAGCTTTCAGGGCACGGGCCTTCCTTGTGGGAGAAGGAGCCAGACGTTTGCCTTTTCGGCAAGTGCCTCTGCTGTGGCCGAGCGCGATAAGATGTTGCGTCTCTGGGAAAGCACAGATCCCCAGTGCTGTTGTGCCTGTGGATAGGGCGCCAAGTGACCGTGAAGAGCAGCAAGAGCTTTCAGGGCTGGGCCCTTCCTTGTGGCAGAAGGAGCCGGACGTTTGCCTTTTCGGCAAGAGGCTGTGCTGCTGCCGAGCACCATGAGATGTTGCGTCTCTGGGAAAGCACAGATCCCCAGTGCTGTTGTGCCTGTAGATAGGGCGCCAAGGGTAGGTGAAGAGCAGGAAGAGCTTTCATGGCTGGGCCCTTCCTTGTGGGAGAAGGAGGCGGATGTTTGCCTTTTCGGCAAGAGTCTCAGCCGCGGCCGAACACCATGAGATGTTGCGTCTCTGGGAAAGCACAGATCCCCAGTGCTGTTGTGCCTGTAGATAGGGTGCCAAGCGTAAGTAAAGAGCAGCAAGAGCTTTCAGGACTGGGCCCTTCCTTGTCGGAGAAGGAGGCAGGACGTTTGCCTTTTCGGCAAGTGCCTCTGCTGTGGCCGAGCGCGATGAGATGTTGCGTCTCTGGGAAAGCACAGATCCCCAGTGCTGTTGTGCCTGTGGATAGGGCGCCAAGTGATCGTGAAGAGCAGCAAGAGCTTTCAGGGCTGGGCCCTTCCTTGTGGGAGAAGGAGCCGGACGTTTGCCTTTTCGGCAAGAGGCTCTGCCGCGGCCGAGCGCCATGAGATGTTGCGTCTCTGGGAAAGCACAGATCCCCAGTGCTGTTGTGCCTGTAGATAGGGCGCCAAGGGACCATGAAGAGCAGCAAGAGCTTTCATGGCTGGGCCCTTCCTTGTGGGAGAAGGAGGCGGTTTTTTGCCTTTTCGGCAAGAGTCTCAGCCGCGGCCGAGCACCATGAGATGTTGCGTCTCTGGGAAAGCACAGATCCCCAGTGCTGTTGTGCTTGTAGATAGGGTGCCAAGCGTAAGTAAAGAGCAGCAAGAGCTTTCAGGACTGGGCCCTTCCTTGTCGGAGAAGGAGGCAGGACGTTTGCCTTTTCGGCAAGTGCCTCTGCTGTGGCCGAGCGCGATGAGATGTTGCGTCTCTGGGAAAGCACAGATCCCCAGTGCTGTTGTGCCTGTGGATAGGGCGCCAAGTGACCGTGAAGAGCAGCAAGAGCTTTCAGGGCTGGGCCCTTCCTTGTGGCAGAAGGAGCCGGACGTTTGCCTTTTCGGCAAGAGGCTGTGCTGCTGCCGAGCACCATGAGATGTTGCGTCTCTGGGAAAGCACAGATCCCCAGTGCTGTTGTGCTTGTAGATAGGGCGCCAAGCGTAAGTAAAGAGCAGCAAGAGCTTTCAGGGCTGGGCCCTTCCTTGTCGGAGAAGGAGGCGGGACGTTTGCCTTTTCGGCAAGAGCCTCTGCCGCTGCCGAGCACCATGAGATGTTGCGTCTCTGGGAAAGCACAGATCCCCAGTGCTGTTGTGCCAGTAGATAGGGCACCAAGGGACCATGAAGAGCAGCAAGAGCTGTCATGGCTGGGCGCTTCCTTGTTGTAGAAGGAGGCGGATGTTTGCCTTTTCGGCAAGAGTCTCTGCCGCGGCCGAGCACCATGAGATGTTGCGTCTCTGGGAAAGCACAGATCCCCAGTGCTGTTGTGCCTGTGGATAGGGCGCCAAGCGTAGGTGAAGAACAGAAAGAGCTTTCAGGGCTGGGCCCTTCCTTGTGGGAGAAGGAGGCAGACGTTTGCCTTTTCGGCAAGAGGCTCTACCGCTGACGAGTGCCATGAGATGTTGCGTCTCTGGGAAAGCACAGATCCCCAGTGCTGTTGTGCTTGTAGATAGGGTGCCAAGCGTAAGTAAAGAGCAGCAAGAGCTTTCAGGACTGGGCCCTTCCTTGTCGGAGAAGGAGGCGGGACGTTTGCCTTTTCGGCAAGAGCCTCTGCCGCTGCCGAGCACCATGAGATGTTGCGTCTCTGGGAAAGCACAGATCCCCAGTGCTGTTGTGCCTGTAGATAGGGCACCAAGGGACCATGAAGAGCAGCAAGAGCTTTCAGGGCTGGGCCCTTCCTTGTGGGAGAAGGAGGCGGATGTTTGCCTTTTCGGCAAGAGTCTCAGCCGCGGCCAAGCACCATGAGATGTTGCGTCTCTGGGAAAGCACAGATCCCCAGTGCTGTTGTGCCTGTAGATAGGGCGCCAAGTGTAGGTGAAGAGCAGGAAGAGCTTTCATGGCTGGGCCCTTCCTTGTGGGAGAAGGAGGCGGATGTTTGCCTTTTCGGCAAGAGGCTCTGCCGCGGCCGAGCACCATGAGATGTTGCGTCTCTGGGAAAGCACAGATCCCCAGTGCTGTTGTGCCTGTGGATAGGGCGCCAAGGGTAGGTGAAGAACAGCAAGAGCTTTCAGGGCTGGGCCCTTCCTTGTGGGAGAAGGAGGCAGACGTTTGCCTTTTCGGCAAGAGGCTGTGCCGCTGACGAGTGCCATGAGATGTTGCGTCTCTGGGAAAGCACAGATCCCCAGTGCTGTTGTGCTTGTAGATAGGGTGCCAAGCGTAAGTAAAGAGCAGCAAGAGCTTTCAGGACTGGGCCCTTCCTTGTCGGAGAAGGAGGCGGGACGTTTGCCTTTTCGGCAAGAGCCTCTGCCGCTGCCGAGCACCATGAGATGTTGCGTCTCTGGGAAAGCACAGATCCCCAGTGCTGTTGTGCCTGTAGATAGGGCACCAAGGGACCATGAAGAGCAGCAAGAGCTTTCAGGGCTGGGCCCTTCCTTGTGGGAGAAGGAGGCGGATGTTTGCCTTTTCGGCAAGAGTCTCAGCCGCGGCCAAGCACCATGAGATGTTGTGTGTCTGGGAAAGCACAGATCCCCAGTGCTGTTGTGCCTGTAGATAGGGCGCCAAGTGTAGGTGAAGAGCAGGAAGAGCTTTCAGGGCTGGGCCCTTCCTTGTGGGAGAAGGAGCCGGATGTTTGCCTTTTCGGCAAGAGTCTCTGCCGCGGCCGAGCGCCATGAGATGTTGCGTCTCTGGGAAAGCACAGATCCCCAATGCTGTTGTGCTTGTAGATAGGGCGCCAAGGGACCGTGAAGAGCAGCAAGAGCTTTCATGGCTGGGCCCTTCCTTGTGGGAGAAGGAGGCGGATGTTTGCCTTTTCGGCAAGAGTCTCAGCCGCGGCCAACACCATGAGATGTTGTGTGTCTGGGAAAGCACAGATCCCCAGTGCTGTTGTGCCTGTAGATAGGGCGCCAAGTGTAGGTGAAGAGCAGGAAGAGCTTTCATGGCTGGGCCCTTCCTTGTGGGAGAAGGAGGCGGATGTTTGCCTTTTCGGCAAGAGTCTCTGCCGCGGCCAGGAACCATGAGATGTTGTGTGTCTGGGAAAGCACAGATCCCCAGTGCTGTTGTGCCTGTGGATAGGGTGCCAAGGGTAGGTAAAGAGCAGCAAGAGCTTTCAGGGCTGGGCCATTCTTTGTGGGAGAAGGAGCTGGACGTTTGCCTTTTCGGCAAGAGGCTCTGCCGCTGACGAGTGCCATGAGATGTTGCGTCTCTGGGAAAGCACAGATCCCCAGTGCTGTTGTGCCTGTAGATAGGGTTCCAAGCGTAGTTGAAGAGCAGCAAGAGCTTTCAGGGCTGGGCCCTTCCTTGTGGGAGAAGGAGCCGGACGTTTGCCTTTTCGGCAAGACGCTGTGCTGCTGCCGAGCACCATGAGATGTTGCGTCTCTGGGAAAGCACAGATCCCCAGTGCTGTTGTGCCTGTGGATAGGGCACCAAGGGACCGTGAAGGGCAGCAAGAGCTTTCAGGGCACGGGCCTTCCTTGTGGGAGAAGGAGCCGGACGTTTGCCTTTTAGGCAAGAGGCTGTGCTGCTGCCGAGCACCATGAGATGTTGCGTCTCTGGGAAAGCACAGATCCCCAGTGCTGTTGTGCCTGTGGATAGGGCGCCAAGTGATCGTGAAGAGCAGCAAGAGCTTTCAGGGCACGGGCCTTCCTTGTGGGAGAAGGAGCCGGACGTTTGCCTTTTCGGCAAGTGCCTCTGCTGTGGCCGAGCGCGATGAGATGTTGCGTCTCTGGGAAAGCACAGATCCCCAGTGCTGTTGTGCCTGTGGATAGGGCGCCAAGTGATCGTGAAGAGCAGCAAGAGCTTTCAGGGCTGGGCCCTTCCTTGTGGGAGAAGGAGCCGGACGTTTGCTTTTTAGGCAAGAGGCTGTGCTGCTGCCGAGCACCATGAGATGTTGCGTCTCTGGGAAAGCACAGATCCCCAGTGCTGTTGTGCTTGTAGATAGGGCGCCAAGCGTAAGTAAAGAGCAGCAAGAGCTTTCAGGGCTGGGCCCTTCCTTGTGGGAGAAGGAGCCGGACGTTTGCCTTTTCGGCAAGAGCCTCTGCCGCTGCTGAGTGCCATGAGATGTTGCGTCTCTGGGAAAGCACAGATCCCCAGTGCTGTTGTGCCTGTGGATAGGGCACCAAGTGATCGTGAAGAGCAGCAAGAGCTTTCAGGGCTGGGCCCTTCCTTGTGGCAGAAGGAGCCGGACGTTTGCCTTTTCGGCAAGAGGCTGTGCTGCTGCCGAGCACCATGAGATGTTGCGTGTCTGGGAAAGCACAGATCCCCAGTGCTGTTGTGCTTGTAGATAGGGCGCCAAGCGTAAGTAAAGAGCAGGAAGAGCTTTCAGGGCTGGGCCCTTCCTTGTCGGAGAAGGAGGCGGGACGTTTGCCTTTTCGGCAAGAGCCTCTGCCGCTGCCGAGCACCATGAGATGTTGCGTCTCTGGGAAAGCACAGATCCCCAGTGCTGTTGTGCCAGTAGATAGGGCACCAAGGGACCGTGAAGAGCAGCAAGAGCTTTCATGGCTGGGCGCTTCCTTGTGGGAGAAGGAGGCGGATGTTTGCCTTTTCGGCAAGAGTCTCTGCCGCGGCCGAGCACCATGAGATGTTGCGTCTCTGGGAAAGCACAGATCCCCAGTGCTGTTGTGCCTGTGGATAGGGCGCCAAGTGATCGTGAAGAGCAGGAAGAGCTTTCATGGCTGGGCCCTTCCTTGTGGGAGAAGGAGCCGGACGTTTGCCTTTTAGGCAAGAGGCTGTGCTGCTGCCGAGCACCATGAGATGTTGCGTCTCTGGGAAAGCACAGATCCCCAGTGCTGTTGTGCTTGTAGATAGGGCGCCAAGCGTAAGTAAAGAGCAGCAAGAGCTTTCAGGGCTGGGCCCTTCCTTGTCGGAGAAGGAGGCGGGACGTTTGCCTTTTCGGCAAGATCCTCTGCCGCTGCCGAGCACCATGAGATGTTGCGTCTCTGGGAAAGCACAGATCCCCAGTGCTGTTGTGCCTGTAGATAGGGCACCAAGGGACCGTGAAGAGCAGCAAGAGCTTTCAGGGCTGGGCCCTTCCTTGTGGGAGAATGAGCCGGACGTTTGCCTTTTAGGCAAGAGGCTCTGCCGCTGCAGAGTGCCATGAGATGTTGTGTCTCTGGGAAAGCACAGATCCCCAGTGCTGTTGTGCCTGTAGATAGGGCGCGAAGGGACCATAAAGAGCAGCAAGAGCTTTCAGGGCTGGGCCCTTCCTTGTCGGAGAAGGAGCCGGACGTTTGCCTTTTCGGCAAGAAGCTCTGCAGTGGCCGAGCGCCATGAGATGTTGCGTCTCTGGGACAGCACAGATCCCCAGTGCTGTTGTGCCTGTAGATAGGGTTCCAAGTGATCGTGAAGAACAGCAAGAGCTTTCAGGGCTGGGCCCTTCCTTGTGGGAGAAGGAGCCGGACGTTTGCCTTTTCGGCAAGAGGCTGTGCTACTGCCGAGCACCATGAGATGTTGCGTCTCTGGGAAAGCACAGATCCCCAGTGCTGTTGTGCCTGTAGATAGGGCACCAAGGGACCGTAAAGAGCAGCAAGGGCTTTCAGGGCTGGGCCCTTCCTTGTGGGAGAAGGAGCCGGACGTTTGCCTTTTCGGCAAGAGCCTCTGCCGCGGCCGAGCGCCATGAGATGTTGCGTCTCTGGGAAAGCACAGATCCCCAGTGCTGTTGTGCCTGTAGATAGGGTTCCAAGCGTAGGTGAAGAGCAGCCATAGCTTTCAAGGCTGGGCCCTTTCTTGTGGGAGAAGGAGCTGGACGTTTGCTTTTTCGGCAAGAAGCTCTGCCGTGGCCGAGCGCCATGAGATGTTGCGTCTCTGGGACAGCACAGATCCCCAGTGCTGTTGTGCCTGTGGATAGGGCGCCAAGTGATCGTGAAGAGCAGCAAGAGCTTTCAGGGCTGTGCCATTCCTTGTGGGAGAAGGAGGAGGACGTTTGCCTTTTCGGCAAGAGGCTCTGCCGCTGACGAGTGACATGAGATGTTGCGTCTCTGGGAAAGCACAGATCCCCAGTGCTGTTGTGCCTGTGGATAGGGCACCAAGTGATCGTGAAGAGCAGCAAGAGCTTTCAGGGCTGGGCCCTTCCTTGTGGCAGAAGGAGCCGGACGTTTGCCTTTTCGGCAAGAGGCTGTGCTGCTGCCGAGCACCATGAGATGTTGCGTGTCTGGGAAAGCACAGATCCCCAGTGCTGTTGTGCTTGTAGATAGGGCGCCAAGCGTAAGTAAAGAGCAGGAAGAGCTTTCAGGGCTGGGCCCTTCCTTGTCGGAGAAGGAGGCGGGACGTTTGCCTTTTCGGCAAGAGCCTCTGCCGCTGCCGAGCACCATGAGATGTTGCGTCTCTGGGAAAGCACAGATCCCCAGTGCTGTTGTGCCAGTAGATAGGGCACCAAGGGACCGTGAAGAGCAGCAAGAGCTTTCATGGCTGGGCGCTTAATTGTGGGAGAAGGAGGCGGATGTTTGCCTTTTCGGCAAGAGTCTCTGCCGCGGCCGAGCACCATGAGATGTTGCGTCTCTGGGAAAGCACAGATGCCCAGTGCTGTTGTGCTTGTAGATAGGGTGCCAAGCGTAAGTGAAGAGCAGCAAGAGCTTTCAGGGCTGGGCCCTTCCTTGTGGGAGAAGGAGCCGGACGTTTGCCATTTATGCAAGAGACTGTGCTGCTGCCGAGCACCATGAGATGTTGCGTCTCTGGGAAAGCACAGATCCCCAGTGCTGTTGTGCCTGTAGATAGGGCGCCAAGTGTAGGTGAAGAACAGCAAGAGCTTTCAGGGCTGGGCCCTTCCTTGTGGGAGAAGGAGCCGGACGTTTGCCTTTTAGGCAACAGGCTGTGCTGCTGCCGAGCACCATGAGATGTTGCGTCTCTGGGAAAGCACAGATCCCCAGTGCTGTTGTGCCTGTAGATAGGGCGCGAAGGGACCATAAAGAGCAGCAAGAGCTTTCAGGGCTGGGCCCTTCCTTGTGGGAGAAGGAGCCGGACGTTTGCCTTTTCGGCAAGAGGCTCTGCCGCTGCCGAGGTCCATGAGATGTTGCGTCTCTGGGAAAGCACAGATCCCCAGTGCTGTTGTGCCTGTAGATAGGGCTCCAATGGACCGTGAACTGCAGCAACAGCTTTCAGGGCTGGGCCCTTCCTTGTGTGAGAAGGAGCCGGACGTTTGCCTTTTCGGCAAGAGCCTCTACCGTGGCCGAGCGCCATGAGATGTTGCGTCTCTGGGAAAGCACAGATCCCCAGTGCTGTTGTGCCTGTAGATAGGGCGCCAAGTGTAGGTGAAGAACAGCAAGAGCTTTCAGGGCTGGGCCCTTCCTTGTGGGAGAAGGAGCCGGACGTTTGCCTTTTCGGCAAGAAGCTCTGCCGCTGCCGAGTGCCTTGAGATGTTGTGTCTCTGGGAAAGCACAGATCCCCAGTGCTGTTGTGCCTGTAGATAGGGTTGCAAGTGATCGTGAAGAACAGCAAGAGCTTTCAGGGCTGGGCCCTTCCTTGTGGGAGAAGGAGCCGGACGTTTGCCTTTTCGGCAAGAGGCTGTGCTACTGCCGAGCACCATGAGATGTTGCGTCTCTGGGAAAGCACAGATCCCCAGTGCTGTTGTGCCTGTAGATAGGGTTCCAAGCGTAGGTGAAGAGCAGCCATAGCTTTCAGGGCTGGGCCCTTCCTTGTGGGAGAAGGAGGCGGGACGTTTGCCTTTTCGGCAAGAGGCTCTGCCGCTGCCGAGCACCATGAGATGTTGCGTCTCTGGGAAAGCACAGATCCCCAGTGCTGTTGTGCCTGTAGATAGGGCACCAAGGGACCATGAAGAGCAGCAAGCGCTTTCATGGCTGGGCCCTTCCTTGTGGGAGAAGGAGCCGGACGTTTGCCTTTTCGGCAAGAGCCTCTGCCGTGGCCGAGAGCCATGTCATGTTGCATCTCTAAGAAAGCACAGATCCCCAGTGATGTTGTGCCTGTAGATAGGGCACCAAGGGACCGTGAAGAGCAGCAAGAGCTTTCAGGGCTGGGCCCTTCCTTGTGGGAGAAGGAGCCGGACGTTTGCCTTTTCGGCAAGAGGCTGTGCTGCTGCCGAGCACCATGAGATGTTGCGTCTCTGGGAAAGCACAGATCCCCACTGCTGTTGTGCCTGTAGATAGGGCTCCAAGGGACCGTGAACTGCAGCAAGAGCTTTCAGGGCTGGGCCCTTCCTTGTGGGAGAAGGAGCCGGACGTTTGCCTTTTCGGCAAGAGCCTCTGCCGTGGCCGAGCGCCATGAGATGTTGCGTCTCTGGGAAAGCACAGATCCCCAGTGCTGTTGTGCTTGTAGATAGGGTTCCAAGCGTCGGTGAAGAGCAGCAAGAGCTTTAAGGGCTGGGCCCTTCCTTGTGGGAGAAGGATCTGTACGTTTGCCTTTTCGTCAAGAGCCTCTGCCGTGGCCGAGCGCGACGAGATGTTGCGTCTCTGGGAAAGCACAGATCCCCAGTGCTGTTGTGCCTGTAGATAGGGCGCCAAGCGTAGGTAAAGAGCAGCAAGAGCTTTCAGGGCTGGGCCCTTCCTTGTGGGAGAAGGATCTGTACGTTTGCCTTTTCGGCAAGAGTCTCAGCCACGGCCGAGCACCATGAGATGTTGCGTCTCTGGGAAAGCACAGATCCCCAGTGCTGTTGTGCCTGTAGATAGGGCACCAAGGGACCGTGAAGAGCAGCAAGAGCTTTCAGGGCTGGGCCCTTCCTTGTGGGAGAAGGAGCCGGACGTTTGCCTTTTCGGCAAGACGCTGTGCCGCGGCCGAGCACCATGAGATGTTGCGTTTCTGGGAAAGCACAGATCCCCAGTGCTGTTGTGCCTGTAGATAGGGCACCAAGGGACCGTGAAGAGCAGCAAGAGCTTTCAGGGCTGGGCCCTTCCTTGTGGGAGAAGGAGCCGGACGTTTGCCTTTTCGGCAAGAGGCTGTGCCGCGGCCGAGCACCATGAGATGTTGCGTTTCTGGGAAAGCACAGATCCCCAGTGCTGTTGCGCTTGTAGATAGGGCGCCAAGGGACCGTGAAGAGCAGCAAGAGCTTTCAGGGCTGGGCCCTTCCTTGTGGGAGAAGGAGGCGGTTTTTTGCCTTTTCGGCAAGAGCTCAGCCGCGGCCGAGCACCATGAGATGTTGCGTCTCTGGGAAAGCAGAGATCCCCAGTGCTGTTGTGCCTGTGGATAGGGCGCCAAGGGTAGGTGAAGAACAGCAAGAGCTTTCAGGGCTGGGCCCTTCCTTGTGGGAGAAGGAGGCAGACGTTTGCCTTTTCGGCAAGAGGCTGTGCCGCTGACGAGCACCATGAGATGTTGCGTCTCTGGGAAAGCACAGATCCCCAGTGCTGTTGTGCTTGTAGATAGGGGTGCCAAGCGTAAGTAAAGAGCAGCAAGAGCTTTCAGGACTGGGCCCTTCCTTGTCGGAGAAGGAGGCAGGACGTTTGCCTTTTTCGGCAAGAGCCTCTGCCGCTGCCGAGCACCATGAGATGTTGCGTCTCTGGGAAAGCACAGATCCCCAGTGCTGTTGTGCCTGTAGATAGGGTTCCAAGCGTAGTTGAAGAGCAGCAAGAGCTTTCAGGGCTGGGCCCTTCCTTGTGGGAGAAGGAGCCGGACGTTTGCCTTTTCGGCAAGACGCTGTGCTGCTGCCGAGCACCATGAGATGTTGCGTCTCTGGGAAAGCACAGATCCCCAGTGCTGTTGTGCCTGTGGATAGGGCACCAAGGGACCGTGAAGGGCAGCAAGAGCTTTCAGGGCACGGGCCTTCCTTGTGGCAGAAGGAGCCGGACGTTTGCCTTTTCGGCAAGAGGCTGTGCTGCTGCCGAGCACCATGAGATGTTGCGTCTCTGGGAAAGCACAGATCCCCAGTGCTGTTGTGCCTGTGGATAGGGCGCCAAGTGATCGTGAAGAGCAGCAAGAGGTTTCAGGGCTGGGCCCTTCCTTGTGGGAGAAGGAGCCGGACGTTTGCCTTTTCCGGCAAGAGGCTATGCCGCTGCCGAGTGCCATGAGATGTTGCGTCTCTGGGAAAGCACAGATCCCCAGTGCTGTTGTGCCTGTAGATAGGGCGCCAAGTGTAGGTGAAGAGCAGCAAGAGCTTTGAGGGCTGGGCCCTTCCTTGTGGGAGAAGGAGCCGGACGTTTGCCTTTTCGGCAAGAGCCTCTGCCGCGGCCGAGCACCATGAGATGTTGCGTCTCTGGGAAAGCACAGATCCCCAGTGCTGTTGTGCCTGTAGATAGGGTTCCAAGCGTCGGTGAAGAGCAGCAAGAGCTTTCAGGGCTGGGCCCTTCCTTGTGGGAGAAGGATCTGTACGTTTGCCTTTTCGGCAAGAGCCTCTGCCGTGGCCGAGCGCGACGAGATGTTGCGTCTCTGGGAAAGCACAGATCCCCAGTTGCTGTTGTGCCTGTAGATAGGGCGCCAAGCGTAGGTGAAGAGCAGCAAGAGCTTTCAGGGCTGGGCCCTTCCTTGTGGGAGAAGGATCTGTACGTTTCCGTTTTCGGCGTCTCAGCCGTGGCCGAGCACCATGAGATGTTGCGTCTCTGGGAAAGCACAGATCCCCAGTGCTGTTGTGCCTGTAGATAGGGCACCAAGGGACCCGTGAAGAGCAGCAAGAGCTTTCAGGGCTGGGCCCTTCCTTGTGGGAGAAGGAGCCGGACGTTTGCCTTTTCGGCAAGACGCTGTGCCGCGGGCCCGAGCACCATGAGATGTTGCGTTTTCTGGGAAAGCACAGATCCCCAGTGCTGTTGTGCCTGTAGATAGGGCGCCAAGGGACCGTGAAGAGCAGCAAGAGCTTTCAGGGCTGGGGCCCTTCCTTGTGGGAGAAGGAGCCGGACGTTTGCCTTTTCGGCAAGAGGCTGTGCTGCTGCCGAGCACCATGAGATGTTGCGTCTCTGGGAAAGCACAGATCCCCAGTGCTGTTGTGCCTGTAGATAGGGCACCAAGGGACCGTAAAGAGCAGCAAGAGCTTTCAGGGCTGGGCCCTTCCTTGTGGGAGAAGGAGCCGGACGTTTGCCTTTTCGGCAAGAGGCTGTGCTGCTGCCGAGCACCATGAGATGTTGCGTCTCTGGAAAGCACAGATCCCCAGTGCTGTTGTGCCTGTAGATAGGGTGCCAAGTGTAGGTGAAGAGCAGCAAGAGCTTTCAGGGCTGGGCCCTTCCTTGTGGGAGAAGGAGCCGGACGTTTGCCTTTTAGGCAAGAGCCTCTGCCGTGGCCGAGCGCCATGAGATGTTGCGTCTCTGGGAAAGCACAGATCCCCAGTGCTGTTGTGACTGTAGATAGGGCACCAAGGGACCGTAAAGAGCAGCAAGAGCTTTCAGGGCTGGGCCCTTCCTGTGGGAGAAGGAGCCGGACGTTTGCCTTTTCGGCAAGAGCCTCTGCCGCGGCCGACCGCCATGAGATGTTGCATCTCTGGGAAAGCACAGATCCCCAGTGCTGTTGTGCCTGTAGATAGGGCTCCAAGGGACCGTGAACTGCAGCAAGAGCTTTCAGGGCTGGGCCATTGTGTGAGAAGGAACCGGACGTTTGCCTTTTCGGCAAGAGCCTCTGCAGTGGCCGAGCGCCATGAGATGTTGCGTCTCTGGGAAAGCACAGATCCCCAGTGCTGTTGTGCCTGTAGATAGGGTGCCAAGCGTAGGTGAAGAGCAGCAAGAGCTTTCAAGGCTGGGCCCTTCCTTGTGGGAGAAGGAGCTGGACGTTTGCCTTTTCGGCAAGAAGCTCTGCAGTGGCCGAGCGCCATGAGATGTTGCGTCTCTGGGAAAGCACAGATCCCCAGTGCTGTTGTGCCTGTGGATAGGGCGCCAAGTGATCGTGAAGAGCAGCAAGAGCTTTCAGGGCTGGGCCCTTCCTTGTGGGAGAAGGAGCCGGACGTTTGCCTTTTCGGCAAGAGCCTCTGCTGTGGCCGAGCGCGATGAGATGTTGCGTCTCTGGGAAAGCACAGATCCCCAGTGCTGTTGTGCCTGTAGATAGGGCTCCAAGGGACCGTGAAGAGCAGCAAGAGCTTTCAGGGCTGGGCCCTTCCTTGTGGGAGAAGGAGCCGGACGTTTGCCTTTTAGGCAAGAGCCTCTGCCGTGGCCGAGGGCCATGAGATGTTGCGTCTCTGGGAAAGCACAGATCCCCAGTGCTGTTGTGCCTGTAGATAGGGCGTCAAGGGACCGTGAAGAGCAGCATGAGCTTTCAGGGCTGGTCCCTTCATTGTGGGAGAAGGAGCCGGACGTTTGCCTTTTCGGCAAGAGGATCTGCAGTGGCCGAGCACCATGAGATGTTGTGTCTCTGGGAAAGCACAGATCCCCAGTGCTGTTGTGCCTGTAGATAGGGTGCCAAGCGTAGGTGAAGAGCAGCCATAGCTTTCAAGGCTGGGCCCCTTCCTTGTGGGAGAAGGAGCTGGACGTTTGCTTTTTCGGCATAAGCTCTGCCGTGGCCGAGCGCCATGAGATGTTGCATCTCTGGGAAAGCACAGATGCCCAGTGCTGTTGTGCCTGTAGATAGGGGGCCAAGGGTAGGTGAAGAACAGCCAGAGCTTTCAGGGCTGGGCCCTTCCTTGTGTGAGAAGGAACCGGACGTTTGCCTTTTCGGCAAGAGCCTCTGCCGTGGCCGAGAGCCATGAGATGTTGCGTCTCTGGGAAAGCACAGATCCCCAGTGCTGTTGTGCCTGTAGATAGGGTGCCAAGCGTAGGTGAAGAGCAGCAAGAGCTTTCAGGGCTGGGCCCTTCCTTGTGGGAGAAGGAGCCGGACGTTTGCCTTTTCGGCAAGAGCCTCTGCAGTGGCCGTGCGCCATGAGATGTTGCGTCTCTGGGACAGCACAGATCCCCAGTGCTGTTGTGCCTGTAGATAGGGTTCCAAGTGATCGTGAAGAACAGCAAGAGCTTTCAGGGCTGGGCCCTTCCTTGTGGGAGAAGGAGCCGGACGTTTGCCTTTTCGGCAAGAGGCTGTGCTACTGCTGAGCACCATGAGATGTTGCGTCTCTGGGAAAGCACAGATCCCCAGTGCTGTTGTGCCTGTAGATAGGGCACCAAGGGACCGTAAAGAGCAGCAAGGGCTTTCAGGGCTGGGCCCTTCCTTGTGGGAGAAGGAGCCGGACGTTTGCCTTTTCGGCAAGAGCCTCTGCCGCGGCCGAGCGCCATGAGATGTTGCGTCTCTGGGAAAGCACAGATCCCCAGTGCTGTTGTGCCTGTAGATAGGGTACCAAGCGTAGGTGAAGAGCAGCCATAGCTTTCAAGGCTGGGCCCTTCCTTGTGGGAGAAGGAGCTGGACGTTTGCTTTTTCGGCAAGAAGCTCTGCCGTGGCCGAGCGCCATGAGATGTTGCGTCTCTGGGACAGCACAGATCCCCAGTGCTGTTGTGCCTGTGGATAGGGCGCCAAGTGATCGTGAAGAGCAGCAAGAGCTTTCAGGGCTGTGCCATTCCTTGTGGGAGAAGGAGGAGGACGTTTGCCTTTTCGGCAAGAGGCTCTGCCGCTGCCGAGCACCATGAGATGTTGCGTCTCTGGGAAAGCACAGATCCCCAGTGCTGTTGTGCCTGTAGATAGGGCACCAAGGGACCATGAAGAGCAGCAAGCGCTTTCATGGCTGGGCCCTTCCTTGTGGGAGAAGGAGCCGGACGTTTGCCTTTTCGGCAAGAGCCTCTGCCGTGGCCGAGAGCCATGTCATGTTGCATCTCTAAGAAAGCACAGATCCCCAGTGATGTTGTGCCTGTAGATAGGGCACCAAGGGACCGTGAAGAGCAGCAAGAGCTTTCAGGGCTGGGCCCTTCCTTGTGGGAGAAGGAGCCGGACGTTTGCCTTTTCGGCAAGAGGCTGTGCTGCTGCCGAGCACCATGAGATGTTGCGTCTCTGGGAAAGCACAGATCCCCACTGCTGTTGTGCCTGTAGATATGGCTCCAAGGGACCGTGAACTGCAGCAAGAGCTTTAAGGGCTGGGCCCTTCCTTGTGGGAGAAGGATCTGTACGTTTGCCTTTTCGTCAAGAGCCTCTGCCGTGGCCGAGCGCGACGAGATGTTGCGTCTCTGGGAAAGCACAGATCCCCAGTGCTGTTGTGCCTGTAGATAGGGCGCCAAGCGTAGGTAAAGAGCAGCAAGAGCTTTCAGGGCTGGGCCCTTCCTTGTGGGAGAAGGATCTGTACGTTTGCCTTTTCGGCAAGAGCCTCTGCCGTGGCCGAGAGCCATGTCATGTTGCATCTCTAAGAGAGCACAGATCCCCAGTGATGTTGTGCCTGTAGATAGGGCACCAAGGGACCGTGAAGAGCAGCAAGAGCTTTCAGGGCTGGGCCCTTCCTTGTGGGAGAAGGAGCCGGACGTTTGCCTTTTCGGCAAGAGGCTGTGCTGCTGCCGAGCACCATGAGATGTTGCGTCTCTGGGAAAGCACAGATCCCCAGTGCTGTTGTGCCTGTAGATAGGGCACCAAGGGACCGTGAAGAGCAGCAAGAGCTTTCAGGGCTGGGCCCTTCCTTGTGGGAGAAGGAGCCGGACGTTTGCCTTTTCGGCAAGACGCTGTGCCGCGGCCGAGCACCATGAGATGTTGCGTTTCTGGGAAAGCACAGATCCCCAGTGCTGTTGTGCCTGTAGATAGGGCACCAAGGGACCGTGAAGAGCAGCAAGAGCTTTCAGGGCTGGGCCCTTCCTTGTGGGAGAAGGAGCCGGACGTTTGCCTTTTCGGCAAGAGGCTGTGCCGCGGCCGAGCACCATGAGATGTTGCGTTTCTGGGAAAGCACAGATCCCCAGTGCTGTTGCGCTTGTAGATAGGGCGCCAAGGGACCGTGAAGAGCAGCAAGAGCTTTCAGGGCTGGGCCCTTCCTTGTGGGAGAAGGAGGCGGTTTTTTGCCTTTTCGGCAAGAGTCTCAGCCGCGGCCGAGCACCATGAGATGTTGCGTCTCTGGGAAAGCACAGATCCCCAGTGCTGTTGTGCCTGTAGATAGGGCGCCAAGGGTAGGTGAAGAACAGCAAGAGCTTTCAGGGCTGGGCCCTTCCTTGTGGGAGAAGGAGGCAGACGTTTGCCTTTTCGGCAAGAGGCTGTGCCGCTGACGAGCACCATGAGATGTTGCGTCTCTGGGAAAGCACAGATCCCCAGTGCTGTTGTGCTTGTAGATAGGGTGCCAAGCGTAAGTAAAGAGCAGCAAGAGCTTTCAGGACTGGGCCCTTCCTTGTCGGAGAGGGAGGCAGGACGTTTGCCTTTTCGGCAAGAGCCTCTGCCGCTGCCGAGCACCATGAGATGTTGCGTCTCTGGGAAAGCACAGATCCCCAGTGCTGTTGTGCCTGTAGATAGGGTTCCAAACGTAGTTGAAGAGCAGCAAGAGCTTTCAGGGCTGGGCCCTTCCTTGTGGGAGAAGGAGCCGGACGTTTGCCTTTTCGGCAAGACGCTGTGCTGCTGCCGAGCACCATGAGATGTTGCGTCTCTGGGAAAGCACAGATCCCCAGTGCTGTTGTGCCTGTGGATAGGGCACCAAGGGACCGTGAAGGGCAGCAAGAGCTTTCAGGGCACGGGCCTTCCTTGTGGCAGAAGGAGCCGGACGTTTGCCTTTTCGGCAAGAGGCTGTGCTGCTGCCGAGCACCATGAGATGTTGCGTCTCTGGGAAAGCACAGATCCCCAGTGCTGTTGTGCCTGTGGATAGGGCGCCAAGTGATCGTGAAGAGCAGCAAGAGGTTTCAGGGCTGGGCCCTTCCTTGTGGGAGAAGGAGCCGGACGTTTGCCTTTTCGGCAAGAGGCTATGCCGCTGCCGAGTGCCATGAGATGTTGCGTCTCTGGGAAAGCACAGATCCCCAGTGCTGTTGTGCCTGTAGATAGGGCGCCAAGTGTAGGTGAAGAGCAGCAAGAGCTTTGAGGGCTGGGCCCTTCCTTGTGGGAGAAGGAGCCGGACGTTTGCCTTTTCGGCAAGAGCCTCTGCCGCGGCCGAGCACCATGAGATGTTGCGTCTCTGGGAAAGCACAGATCCCCAGTGCTGTTGTGCCTGTAGATAGGGTTCCAAGCGTCGGTGAAGAGCAGCAAGAGCTTTCAGGGCTGGGCCCTTCCTTGTGGGAGAAGGATCTGTACGTTTGCCTTTTCGGCGTCTCAGCCGTGGCCGAGCACCATGAGATGTTGCGTCTCTGGGAAAGCACAGATCCCCAGTGCTGTTGTGCCTGTAGATAGGGCACCAAGGGACCGTGAAGAGCAGCAAGAGCTTTCAGGGCTGGGCCCTTCCTTGTGGGAGAAGGAGCCGGACGTTTGCCTTTTCGGCAAGACGCTGTGCCGCGGCCGAGCACCATGAGATGTTGCGTTTCTGGGAAAGCACAGATCCCCAGTGCTGTTGTGCCTGTAGATAGGGCGCCAAGGGGACCGTGAAGAGCAGCAAGAGCTTTCAGGGCTGGGCCCTTCCTTGTGGGAGAAGGAGCCGGACGTTTGCCTTTTCGGCAAGAGGCTGTGCTGCTGCCGAGCACCATGAGATGTTGCGTCTCTGGGAAAGCACAGATCCCCAGTGCTGTTGTGCCTGTAGATAGGGCACCAAGGGACCGTAAAGAGCAGCAAGAGCTTTCAGGGCTGGGCCCTTCCTTGTGGGAGAAGGAGCCGGACGTTTGCCTTTTCGGCAAGAGGCTGTGCTGCTGCCGAGCACCATGAGATGTTGCGTCTCTGGGAAAGCACAGATCCCCAGTGCTGTTGTGCCTGTAGATAGGGCGCCAAGTGTAGGTGAAGAGCAGCAAGAGCTTTCAGGGCTGGGCCCTTCCTTGTGGGAGAAGGAGCCGGACGTTTGCCTTTTCGGCAAGAGGCTGTGCTGCTGCCGAGCACCATGAGATGTTGCGTCTCTGGGAAAGCACAGATCCCCAGTGCTGTTGTGCCTGTAGATAGGGCACCAAGGGACCGTAAAGAGCAGCAAGAGCTTTCAGGGCTGGGCCCTTCCTGTGGGAGAAGGAGCCGGACGTTTGCCTTTTCGGCAAGAGCCTCTGCCGCGGCCGACCGCCATGAGATGTTGCATCTCTGGGAAAGCACAGATCCCCAGTGCTGTTGTGCCTGTAGATAGGGCTCCAAGGGACCGTGAACTGCAGCAAGAGCTTTCAGGGCTGGGCCCTTCCTTGTGTGAGAAGGAACCGGACGTTTGCCTTTTCGGCAAGAGCCTCTGCCGTGGCCGAGCGCCATGAGATGTTGCGTCTCTGGGAAAGCACAGATCCCCAGTGCTGTTGTGCCTGTGGATAGGGCGCCAAGTGATCGTGAAGAGCAGCAAGAGCTTTCAGGGCTGGGCCCTTCCTTGTGGGAGAAGGAGCCGGACGTTTGCCTTTTCGGCAAGAGCCTCTGCTGTGGCCGAGCGCGATGAGATGTTGCGTCTCTGGGAAAGCACAGATCCCCAGTGCTGTTGTGCCTGTAGATAGGGCTCCAAGGGACCGTGAAGAGCAGCAAGAGCTTTCAGGGCTGGGCCCTTCCTTGTGGGAGAAGGAGCCGGACGTTTGCCTTTTAGGCAAGAGCCTCTGCCGTGGCCGAGCACCATGAGATGTTGTGTCTCTGGGAAAGCACAGATCCCCAGTGCTGTTGTGCCTGTAGATAGGGTGCCAAGCGTAGGTGAAGAGCAGCCATAGCTTTCAAGGCTGGGCCCTTCCTTGTGGGAGAAGGAGCTGGACGTTTGCTTTTTCGGCATAAGCTCTGCCGTGGCCGAGCGCCATGAGATGTTGCATCTCTGGGAAAGCACAGATGCCCAGTGCTGTTGTGCCTGTAGATAGGGGGCCAAGGGTAGGTGAAGAACAGCCAGAGCTTTCAGGGCTGGGCCCTTCCTTGTGTGAGAAGGAACCGGACGTTTGCCTTTTCGGCAAGAGCCTCTGCCGTGGCCGAGCGCCATGAGATGTTGCGTCTCTGGGAAAGCACAGATCCCCAGTGCTGTTGTGCCTGTAGATAGGGTGCCAAGCGTAGGTGAAGAGCAGCAAGAGCTTTCAAGGCTGGGCCCTTCCTTGTGGGAGAAGGAGCTGGACGTTTGCCTTTTCGGCAAGAAGCTCTGCAGTGGCCGAGCGCCATGAGATGTTGCGTCTCTGGGAAAGCACAGATCCCCAGTGCTGTTGTGCCTGTGGATAGGGCGCCAAGTGTAGGTGAAGAGCAGGAAGAGCTTTCAGGGCTGGGCCCTTCCTTGTGGGAGAAGGAGCCGGACGTTTGCCTTTTCGGCAAGAGTCTCTGCCGCGGCTGAGCACCATGAGATGTTGCGTCTCTGGGAAAGCACAGATCCCCAGTGCTGTTGTGCTTGTAGATAGGGCACCAAGGGACCGTGAAGAGCAGCAAGAGCTTTCAGGGCTGGGCCCTTCCTTGTGGGAGAAGGAGCCGGACGTTTGCCTTTTCGGCAAGAGCCTCTGCCGCGGCCGAGCGCCATGAGATGTTGCGTCTCTGGGAAAGCACAGATCCCCAGTGCTGTTGTGCCTGTAGATAGGGCACCAAGGGACCGTGAAGAGCAGCAAGAGCTTTCAGGGCTGGGCCCTTCCTTGTGGGAGAAGGAGGCGGATGTTTGCCTTTTCGGCAAGAGTCTCTGCCGCGGCCGAGCACCATGAGATGTTGCGTCTCTGGGAAAGCACAGATCCCCAGTGCTGTTGTGCCTGTAGATAGGGCGCCAAGGGTAGGTGAAGAACAGCCAGAGCTTTCAGGGCTGGGCCCTTCCTTGTGGGAGAAGGAGCCGGACGTTTGCCTTTTCGGCAAGAGGCTGTGCTGCTGCTGAGCACCATGAGATGTTGCGTCTCTGGGAAAGCACAGATGCCCAGTGCTGTTGTGCCTGTAGATAGGGCGACAAGTGTAGGTGAAGAGCAGCAAGAGCTTTCAGGGCTGGGCCCTTCCTTATGGGTCAAGGATACGGACATTTGCCTTTTCGGCAAGAGGCTGTGCCGCGGCCGAGCGCCATGAGATGGTGCGTCTCTGGGAAAGCACAGATCCCCAGTGCTGTTGTGCCTGTAGATAGGGCGCCAAGTGTAGGTGAAGAACAGCAAGAGCTTTCAGGGCTGGGCCCTTGCTTATGGGACAAGGATACGGACATTTGCCTTTTCGGCAAGACGCTGTGCCGCGGCCGAGTGCCATGAGATGTTGCGTCTCTGGGAAAGCACAGATCCCCAGTGCTGTTGTGCCTGTAGATAGGGTGCCAAGGGACCGTGAAGAGCAGCAAGAGCTTTCAGGGCTGGGCCCTTCCTTGTGGGAGAAGGAGCCGGACGTTTGCCTTTTCGGCAAGAGGCTCTGCCGTGGCCGAGCGCCATGAGATGTTGCGTCTCTGGGAAAGCACAGATCCCCAGTGCTGTTGTGCCTGTAGATAGGGCGCCAAGGGTAGGTGAAGAGCAGCAAGAGCTTTCAGGGCTGGGCCGTTCCTTGTGGGAGAAGGAACCGGACTTTTGCCTTTTCGGCAAGAGTCTCTGCCGCGGCCGAGCACCATGAGATGTTGCGTCTCTGGGAAAGCACAGATCCCCAGTGCTGTTGTGCCTGTATATAGGGTTCCAAGCGAAGTTGAAGAGCAGCAAGAGCTTTCAGGGCTAGGCCCTTCCTTGTGGGAGAAGGAGCCAGACGTTTGCCTTTTCGGCAAGAGGCTCAGCCACGGCCGAGAACCATGAGATGTGCGTCTCTGGGAAAGCACAGATCCCCAGTGCTGTTGTGCCTGTAGATAGGGTGCCAAGCGTAGGGGAAGAGCAGCCACAGCTTTCAGGGCTGGGCCCTTCCTTGTTGGAGAAGGAGCCGGACGTTTGCCTTTTCGGCAAGAAGCTTTGCAGTGGCCGAGCGCCATGAGATGTTGCGTTTCTGGGAAAGCACAGATCCCCAGTGCTGTTGTGCCTGTAGATAGGGCGCCAGGGGACCGTGAAGAGCAGCAAGAGCTTTCAGGGCTGGGCCCTTCCTTGTGGGAGAAGGAGCCGGACGTTTGCCTTTTCGGCAAGAGGCTGTGCTGCTGCCGAGCACCATGAGATGTTGCGTCTCTGGGAAAGCACAGATCCCCAGTGCTGTTGTGCCTGTAGATAGGGCGCCAAGGGACCGTGAAGAGTAGCAAGAGCTTTCAGGGCTGGGCCCTTCCTTGTGGGAGAAGGAGCCGGACATTTGCCTTTTAGGCAAGAGGCTGTGCTGCTGCCGAGCACCATGAGATGTTGTGTGTCTGGGAAAGCACAGATCCCCAGTGCTGTTGTGCCTGTAGATAGGGCGCCAAGTGTAGGTGAAGAGCAGCAAGAGCTTTCAGGGCTGGGCCCTTCCTTGTGGGAGAAGGAGCCGGACGTTTGCCTTTTCGGCAAGAGGCTGTGCTGCTGCCGAGCACCATGAGATGTTGCGTCTCTGGGAAAGCACAGATCCCCAGTGCTGTTGTGCCTGTAGATAGGGCACCAAGGGACCGTAAAGAGCAGCAAGAGCTTTCAGGGCTGGGCCCTTCCTTGTGGGAGAAGGAGCCGGACGTTTGCCTTTTCGGCAAGAGCCTCTGCCGCGGCCGAGCACCATGAGATGTTGCATCTCTGGGAAAGCACAGATCCCCAGTGCTGTTGTGCCTGTAGATAGGGCTCCAAGGGACCGTGAACTGCAGCAAGAGCTTTCAGGGCTGGGCCCTTCCTTGTGTGAGAAGGAACCGGACGTTTGCCTTTTCGGCAAGAGCCTCTGCCGTGGCCGAGCGCCATGAGATGTTGCGTCTCTGGGAAAGCACAGATCCCCAGTGCTGTTGTGCCTGTAGATAGGGTGCCAAGCGTAGGTGAAGAGCAGCATGAGCTTTCAAGGCTGGGCCCTTCCTTGTGGGAGAAGGAGCTGGACGTTTGCCTTTTCGGCAAGAAGCTCTGCAGTGGCCGAGCGCCATGAGATGTTGCGTCTCTGGGAAAGCACAGATCCCCAGTGCTGTTGTGCCTGTAGATAGGGCGCCAAGTGATCGTGAAGAGCAGCAAGAGCTTTCAGGGCTGGGCCCTTCCTTGTGGGAGAAGGAGCCGGACGTTTGCCATTTAGGCAAGAGGCTGTGCTGCTGCCGAGCACCATGAGATGTTGCGTCTCTGGGAAAGCACAGATCCCCAGTGCTGTTGTGCCTGTAGATAGGGCACCAAGGGACCGTGAAGGGCAGCAAGAGCTTTCAGGGCTGGGCCCTTCCTTAGTGGGAGAAGGAGCCGGACGTTTGCCTTTTCGGCAAGAGCCTCTGCTGTGGCCGAGCGCGATGAGATGTTGCGTCTCTGGGAAAGCACAGATCCCCAGTGCTGTTGTGCCTGTAGATAGGGCTCCAAGGGACCGTGAACTGCAGCAAGAGCTTTCAGGGCTGGGCCCTTCCTTGTGGGAGAAGGAGCCGGACGTTTGCCTTTTAGGCAAGAGCCTCTGCCGTGGCCGAGCGCCATGAGATGTTGCGTCTCTGGGAAAGCACAGATCCCCAGTGCTGTTGTGCCTGTAGATAGGGCGCCAAGGGACCGTGAAGAGCAGCAAGAGCTTTCAGGGCTGGTCCCTTCATTGTGGGAGAAGGAGCTGGACGTTTGCCTTTTCGGCAAGAGGATCTGCAGTGGCCGAGCACCATGAGATGTTGTGTCTCTGGGAAAGCACAGATCCCCAGTGCTGTTGTGCCTGTAGATAGGGTGCCAAGCGTAGGTGAAGAGCAGCCATAGCTTTCAAGGATGGGCCCTTCCTTGTGGGAGAAGGAGCTGGACGTTTGCCTTTTCGGCAAGAGCCTCTGCCGTGGCCGAGCGCCATGAGATGTTGTGTCTCTGGGAAAGCACAGATCCCCAGTGTTGTTGTGCTTGTAGATAGGGTGCCAAGCGTAAGTAAAGAGCAGCAAGAGCTTTCAGGGCTAGGCCCTTCCTTGTCGGAGAAGGAGGCGGGACTTTTGCCTTTTCGGCAAGAGGCTCTGCCGCTGCCGAGCACCATGAGATGTTGTGTCTCTGGGAAAGCACAGATCCCCAGTGCTGTTTTGCCTGTAGATAGGGCGCCAAGGGACCATGAAGAGCAGCAAGAGCTTTCAGGGCTGGGCCCTTCCTTGTGGGAGAAGGAGCCGGACGTTTGCCTTTTAGGCAAGAGGCTGTGCTGCTGCCGAGCACCATGAGATGTTTCGTCTCTGGGAAAGCACAGATCCCCAGTGCTGTTGTGCCTGTAGATAGGGTGCCAAGCGTAGGTGAAGAGCAGCAAGAGCTTTCAGGGCTGGGCCCTTCCTTGTGGGAGAAGGAGCTGGACGTTTGCCTTTTCGGCAAGAAGCTCTACAGTGGCCGAGCGCCATGAGATGTTGCGTCTCTGGGAAAGCACAGATCCCCAGTGCTGTTGTGCCTGTAGAAAGGGCGCCAAGTGATCGTGAAGAGCAGCAAGAGCTTTCAGGGCTGGGCCCTTCCTTGTGGGAGAAGGAGCCGGACGTTTGCCTTTTCGGCAAGAGGCTCTGCCGCTGACGAGTGCCATGAGATGTTGCGTCTCTGGGAAAGCACAGATCCCCAGTGCTGTTGTGCCTGTGGATAGGGCGCCAAGTGATCGTGAAGAGCATCAAGAGCTTTCAGGGCTGTGCCATTCCTTGTGGGAGAAGGAGGCGGACGTTTGCCTTTTCGGCAAGAGGCTGTGCTGCTGCCGAGCACCATGAGATGTTGCGTCTCTGGGAAAGCACAGATCCCCAGTGCTGTTGTGCCTGTAGATAGGGCACCAAGGGACCGTAAAGAGCAGCAAGAGCTTTCAGGGCTGGGCCCTTCCTTGTGGGAGAAGGAGCCGGACGTTTGCCTTTTCGGCAAGAGGCTCTGCCGCTGACGAGTGCCATGAGATGTTGCGTCTCTGGGAAAGCACAGATCCCCAGTGCTGTTGTGCCTGTAGATAGGGCACCAAGGGACCGTGAAGAGCAGCAAGAGCTTTCAGGGCTGGGCCCTTCCTTGTGGGAGAAGGAGCTGGACGTTTGCCTTTTCGGCAAGAAGCTCTACAGTGGCCGAGCGCCATGAGATGTTGCGTCTCTGGGAAAGCACAGATCCCCAGTGCTGTTGTGCCTGTGGATAGGGCGCCAATTGATCGTGAAGAGCATCAAGAGCTTTCAGGGCTGTGCCATTCCTTGTGGGAGAAGGAGGCGGACGTTTGCCTTTTCGGCAAGAGGCTGTGCTGCTGCCGAGCACCATGAGATGTTGCGTCTCTGGGAAAGCACAGATCCCCAGTGCTGTTGTGCCTGTAGATAGGGCACCAAGGGACCGTAAAGAGCAGCAAGAGCTTTCAGGGCTGGGCCCTTCCTTGTGGGAGAAGGAGCCGGACGTTTGCCTTTTCGGCAAGAGCCTCTGCCGCGGCCGACCGCCATGAGATGTTGCGTCTCTGGGAAAGCACAGATCCCCAGTGCTGTTGTGCCTGTAGATAGGGCACCAAGGGACCGTGAAGAGCAGCAAGAGCTTTCAGGGCTGGGCCCTTCCTTGTGGGAGAAGGAGCCGGACGTTTGCCTTTTCGGCAAGACGCTGTGCCGCGGCCGAGCACCATGAGATGTTGCGTTTCTGGGAAAGCACAGATGCCCAGTGCTGTTGTGCCTGTAGATAGGGCGCCAAGGGACCGTGAAGAGCAGCAAGAGCTTTCAGGGCTGGGCCCTTCCTTGTGGGAGAAGGAGCCGGACGTTTGCCTTTTCGGCAAGAGGCTGTGCTGCTGCCGAGCACCATGAGATGTTGCGTCTCTGGGAAAGCACAGATCCCCAGTGCTGTTGTGCCTGTAGATAGGGCGCCAAGGGACCGTGAAGAGTAGCAAGAGCTTTCAGGGCTGGGCCCTTCCTTGTGGGAGAAGGAGCCGGACATTTGCCTTTTAGGCAAGAGGCTGTGCTGCTGCCGAGCACCATGAGATGTTGTGTGTCTGGGAAAGCACAGATCCCCAGTGCTGTTGTGCCTGTAGATAGGGCGCCAAGTGTAGGTGAAGAGCAGCAAGAGCTTTCAGGGCTGGGCCCTTCCTTGTGGGAGAAGGAGCCAGACGTTTGCCTTTTCGGCAAGAGCCTCTGCCGCGGCCGACCACCATGAGATGTTGCATCTCTGGGAAAGCACAGATCCCCAGTGCTGTTGTGCCTGTAGATAGGGCTCCAAGGGACCGTGAACTGCAGCAAGAGCTTTCAGGGCTGGGCCCTTCCTTGTGGGAGAAGGAGGCGGACGTTTGCCTTTTCGGCAAGAGCCTCTGCCGTGGCCGAGCGCCATGAGATGTTGCGTCTCTGGGAAAGCACAGATCCCCAGTGCTGTTGTGCCTGTAGATAGGGTGCCAAGCGTAGGTGAATAGCAGCAAGAGCTTTCAAGGCTGGGCCCTTCCTTGTGGGAGAAGGAGCTGGACGTTTGCCTTTTCGGCAAAAAGCTCTGCAGTGGCCGAGCACCATGAGATGTTGCGTCTCTGGGAAAGCACAGATCCCCAGTGCTGTTGTGCCTGTAGATAGGGCGCCAAGTGATCGTGAAGAGCAGCAAGAGCTTTCAGGGCTGGGCCCTTCCTTGTGGGAGAAGGAGCCGGACGTTTGCCATTTAGGCAAGAGGCTGTGCTGCTGCCGAGCACCATGAGATGTTGCGTCTCTGGGAAAGCACAGATCCCCAGTGCTGTTGTGCCTGTAGATAGGGCGCCAAGGGACTGTGAAGGGCAGCAAGAGATTTCAGGGCACGGGCCTTCCTTGTGGGAGAAGGAGCCGGACGTTTGCCTTTTCGGCAAGAGCCTCTGCTGTGGCCGAGCGCGATGAGATGTTGCGTCTCTGGGAAAGCACAGATCCCCAGTGCTGTTGTGCCTGTAGATAGGGCTCCAAGGGACCGTGAACTGCAGCAAGAGCTTTCAGGGCTGGGCCCTTCCTTGTGGGAGAAGGAGCCGGACGTTTGCCTTTTAGGCAAGAGCCTCTGCCGTGGCCGAGCGCCATGAGATGTTGCGTCTCTGGGAAAGCACAGATCCCCAGTGCTGTTGTGCCTGTAGATAGGGCACCAAGGGACCGTGAAGAGCAGCAAGAGCTTTCAGGGCTGGGCCCTTCCTTGTGGGAGAAGGAGCCGGACGTTTGCCTTTTCGGCAAGAGTCTCAGCCGCGGCCGAGCACCATGAGATGTTGTGTCTCTGGGAAAGCACAGATCCCCAGTGCTGTTGTGCCTGTAGATAGGGTGCCAAGCGTAGGTGAAGAGCAGCAAGAGCTTTCAGGGCTGGGCCCTTCCTTGTGGGAGAAGGAGCTGGACGTTTGCCTTTTCGGCAAGAAGCTCTACAGTGGCCGAGCGCCATGAGATGTTGCGTCTCTGGGAAAGCACAGATCCCCAGTGCTGTTGTGCCTGTAGAAAGGGCGCCAAGTGATCGTGAAGAGCAGCAAGAGCTTTCAGGGCTGGGCCCTTCCTTGTGGGAGAAGGAGCCGGACGTTTGCCTTTTCGGCAAGAGGCTCTGCCGCTGACGAGTGCCATGAGATGTTGCGTCTCTGGGAAAGCACAGATCCCCAGTGCTGTTGTGCCTGTAGATAGGGCACCAAGGGACCGTGAAGAGCAGCAAGAGCTTTCAGGGCTGGGCCGTTCCTTGTGGGAGAAGGAGGCGGATGTTTGCCTTTTCGGCAAGAGTCTCAGCCGCGGCCGAGCACCATGAGATGTTGCGTCTCTGGGAAAGCACAGATCCCCAGTGCTGTTGTGCTTGTAGATAGGGCACCAAGGGACCGTGAAGAGCAGCAAGAGCTTTCAGGGCTGGGCCCTTCCTTGTGGGAGAAGGAGCCGGACGTTTGCCTTTTCGGCAAGAGGCTCTGCTGTGCCGAGCGCCATGAGATGTTGCGTCTCTGGGAAAGCACAGATCCCCAGTGCTGTTGTGCTTGTAGATAGGGCACCAAGGGACCGTGAAGAGCAGCAAGAGCTTTCAGGGCTGGGCCCTTCCTTGTGGGAGAAGGAGCCGGACGTTTGCCTTTTCGGCAAGAGGCTGTGCCGCGGCCGAGCGCCATGAGATGTTGCGTCTCTGGGAAAGCACAGATCCCCAGTGCTGTTGTGCCTGTAGATAGGGCACCAAGGGACCGTGAAGAGCAGCAAGAGCTTTCAGGGCTGGGCCCTTCCTTGTGGGAGAAGGAGGCGGATGTTTGCCTTTTCGGCAAGAGTCTCTGCCGCGGCCGAGCACCATGAGATGTTGCGTCTCTGGGAAAGCACAGATCCCCAGTGCTGTTGTGCCTGTAGATAGGGCGCCAAGGGTAGGTGAAGAACAGCCAGAGCTTTCAGGGCTGGGCCCTTCCTTGTGGGAGAAGGAGCCGGACGTTTGCCTTTTCGGCAAGAGGCTGTGCTGCTGCTGAGCACCATGAGATGTTGCGTCTCTGGGAAAGCACAGATGCCCAGTGCTGTTGTGCCTGTAGATAGGGCGACAAGTGTAGGTGAAGAGCAGCAAGAGCTTTCAGGGCTGGGCCCTTCCTTATGGGTCAAGGATACGGACATTTGCCTTTTCGACAAGAGGCTGTGCCGCGGCCGAGCGCCATGAGATGGTGCGTCTCTGGGAAAGCACAGATCCCCAGTGCTGTTGTGCCTGTAGATAGGGCGCCAAGTGTAGGTGAAGAACAGCAAGAGCTTTCAGGGCTGGGCCCTTGCTTATGGGACAAGGATACGGACATTTGCCTTTTCGGCAAGAGGCTGTGCCGCGGCCGAGTGCCATGAGATGTTGCGTCTCTGGGAAAGCACAGATCCCCAGTGCTGTTGTGCCTGTAGATAGGGTGCCAAGGGACCGTGAAGAGCAGCAAGAGCTTTCAGGGCTGGGCCCTTCCTTGTGGGAGAAGGAGCCGGACGTTTGCCTTTTCGGCAAGAGGCTCTGCCGTGGCCGAGCGCCATGACATGTTGCGTCTCTGGGAAAGCACAGATCCCCAGTGCTGTTGTGCCTGTAGATAGGGCGCCAAGGGTAGGTGAAGAGCAGCAAGAGCTTTCAGGGCTGGGCCCTTCCTTGTGGGAGAAGGAACCGGAATTTTGCCTTTTCGGCAAGAGTCTCTGCCGCGGCCGAGCACCATGAGATGTTGCGTCTCTGGGAAAGCACAGATCCCCAGTGCTGTTGTGCCTGTATATAGGGTTCCAAGCGAAGTTGAAGAGCAGCAAGAGCTTTCAGGGCTAGGCCCTTCCTTGTGGGAGAAGGAGCCGGACGTTTGCCTTTTCGGAAAGAGGCTCAGCCACGGCCGAGAACCATGAGATGTGCGTCTCTGGGAAAGCACAGATCCCCAGTGCTGTTGTGCCTGTGGATAGGGCGCCAAGGGACCGTGAAGAGCAGCAAGAGCTTTCAGGGCTGGGCCCTTCCTTGTGGGAGAAGGAGCCGGACGTTTGCCTTTTCGGCAAGAGGCTCTGCCGCTGCCGAGCACCATGAGATGTTGCGTCTCTGGGAAAGCACAGATCCCCAGTGCTGTTGTGCCTGTAGATAGGGCGCCAAGGGACCATGAAGAGCAGTAAGAGCTTTCAGGGCTGGGCCCTTCCTTGTGGGAGAAGGAGCCGGATGTTTGCCTTTTCGGCAAGAGTCTCAGCCGCGGCCGAGCACCATGAAATGTTGCGTCTCTGGGAAAGCACGGATCCCCAGTGCTGTTGTGCTTGTAGATAGGGCACCAAGGGACCGTGAAGAGCAGCAAGAGCTTTCAGGGCTGGGCCCTTCCTTGTGGGAGAAGGAGCCGGACGTTTGCCTTTTCGGAAGAGGCTCACCCACGGCCGAGAACCATGAGATGTGCGTCTCTGGGAAAGCACAGATCCCCAGTGCTGTTGTGCCTGTAGATAGGGCACCAAGGGACCATGAAGATCAGCAAGAGCTTTCAGGGCTGGGCCCTTCCTTGTGGGAGAAGGAGCCGGATGTTTGCCTTTTCGGCAAGAGTCTCTGCCGCGGCCGAGCGCCATGACATGTTGCGTCTCTGGGAAAGCACAGATGCCCAGTGCTGTTGTGCCTGTAGTTAGGGCGTCATGGGTAGGTGAAGAACAGCCAGAGCTTTCAGGGCTGGGCCCTTCCTTGTGGGAGAAGGAGCCGCACGTTTGCCTTTTCGGCAAGAGGCTGTGCTGTGCCGAGCACCATGAGATGTTGCGTCTCTGGGAAAGCACAGATCCCCAGTGCTGTTGTGCTTGTAGATAGGGCACCAAGGGACCGTGAAGAGCAGCAAGAGCTTTCAGGGCTGGTACCTTCCTTGTGGGAGAAGGAGCCGGACGTTTGCCTTTTCGGCAAGAGCCTCTGCCGCGGCCGAGCGCCATGAGATGTTGTGTCTCTGGGAAAGCACAGATCCCCAGTGCTGTTGTGCCTGTAGATAGGGCACCAAGGGACAGTGAAGAGCAGCAAGAGCTTTCAGGGCTGGGCCCTTCCTTGTGGGAGAAGGAGCCGGACGTTTGCCTTTTCGGCAAGAGGCTGTGCTGCTGCCGAGCACCATGAGATGTTGCGTCTCTGGGAAAGCACAGATCCCCAGTGCTGTTGTGCCTGTAGATAGGGCACCAAGGGACCGTGAAGAGCAGCAAGAGCTTTCAGGGCTGGGCCCTTCCTTGTGGGAGAAGGAGCCGGACGTTAGCCTTTTCGGCAAGAGGCTGTGCCGCGGCCAAGCGCCATGAGATGTTGTGTCTCTGGGAAAGCACAGATCCCCAGTGCTGTTGTGCCTGTAGATAGGGCGCCAAGGGACCATGAAGAGCAGCAAGAGCTTTCAGGGCTGGGCCCTTCCTTGTGGGAGAAGGAGCCGGTTGTTTGCCTTTTCGGCAAGAGCCTCTGCCGTGGCCGAGCGCCATGAGATGTTGCGTCTCTGGGAAAGCACAGATCCCCAGTGCTGTTGTGCCTGTAGATAGGGCGCCAAGTGTAGGTGAAGAACAGCAAGAGCTTTCAGGGCTGGGCCCTTCCTTATGGGACAAGGATACGGACATTTGCCTTTTCGGCAAGAGGCTGTGCCGCGGCCGAGTGCCATGAGATGTTGCGTCTCTGGGAAAGCACAGATCCCCAGTGCTGTTGTGCCTGTAGATAGGGTGCCAAGGGACCGTGAAGAGCAGCAAGAGCTTTCAGGGCTGGGCCCTTCCTTGTGGGAGAAGGAGCCGGACGTTTGCCTTTTCGGCAAGAGGCTCTGCCGCGGCCGAGCGCCATGAGATGTTGTGTCTCTGGGAAAGCACAGATCCCCAGTGCTGTTGTGCCTGTAGATAGGGCGCCAAGGGTAGGTGAAGAGCAGCAAGAGCTTTCAGGGCTGGGCCCTTCCTTGTGGGAGAAGGAGCCGGACGTTTGCCTTTTCGGCAAGAGGCTCTGCCGCTGCCGAGCACCATGAGATGTTGCGTCTCTGGGAAAGCACAGATCCCCAGTGCTGTTGTGCCTGTAGATAGGGCGCCAAGGGACCGTGAAGAGCAGCAAGAGCTTTCAGGGCTGGGCCCTTCCTTGTGGGAGAAGGAGCCGGACGTTTGCCTTTTCGGCAAGAGGCTCTGCCGCTGCCGAGCACCATGAGATGTTGCGTCTCTGGGAAAGCACAGATCCCCAGTGCTGTTGTGCCTGTAGATAGGGTGCCAAGCGTAGGTGAAGAGCAGCCACAGCTTTCAGGGCTGGGCCCTTCCTTGTGGGAGAAGGAGCCGGACGTTTGCCTTTTCGGCAAGAAGCTCTGCCGTGGCCGAGCGCCATGAGATGTTGCGTCTCTGGGAAAGCACAGATCCCCAGTGCTGTTGTGCCTGTAGATAGGGCGCCAAGGGACCATGAAGAGCAGCAAGAGCTTTCAGGGCTGGGCCCTTCCTTGTGGGAGAAGGAGCCGGATGTTTGCCTTTTCGGCAAGAGTCTCTGCCGCGGCCGAGCACCATGAGATGTTGCGTCTCTGGGAAAGCACAGATCCCCAGTGCTGTTGTGCCTGTAGATAGGGCGCCAAGGGTAGGTGAAGAACAGCCAGAGCTTTCAGGGCTGGGCCCTTCCTTGTGGGAGAAGGAGCCGGACGTTTGCCTTTTCGGCAAGAGGCTGTGCTGTGCCGAGCACCATGAGATGTTGTGTCTCTGGGAAAGCACAGATCCCCAGTGCTGTTGTGCCTGTAGATAGGGCACCAAGGGACCGTGAAGAGCAGCAAGAGCTTTCAGGGCTGGGCCCTTCCTTGTGGGAGAAGGAGCCGGACGTTTGCCTTTTCGGCAAGAGGCTCTGCGCTGCCGAGCACCATGAGATGTTGCGTCTCTGGGAAAGCACAGATCCCCAGTGCTGTTGTGCCTGTAGATAGGGTGCCAAGCGTAGGTGAAGAGCAGCCACAGCTTTCAGGGCTGGGCCCTTCCTTGTGGGAGAAGGAGCCGGACGTTTGCCTTTTCGGCAAGAAGCTCTGCAGTGGCCGAGCGCCATGAGATGTTGCGTCTCTGGGAAAGCACAGATCCCCAGTGCTGTTGTGCCTGTAGATAGGGCGCCAAGGGACCATGAAGAGCAGCAAGAGCTTTCAGGGCTGGGCCCTTCCTTGTGGGAGAAGGAGCCGGATGTTTGCCTTTTCGGCAAGAGTCTCTGCCGCGGCCGAGCACCATGAGATGTTGCGTCTCTGGGAAAGCACAGATCCCCAGTGCTGTTGTGCCTGTAGATAGGGCGCCAAGGGTAGGTGAAGAACAGCCAGAGCTTTCAGGGCTGGGCCCTTCCTTGTGGGAGAAGGAGCCGGACGTTTGCCTTTTCGGCAAGAGTCTCTGCCGCGGCTGAGCACCATGAGATAGTGCGTCTCTGGGAAAGCACAGATCCCCAGTGCTGTTGTGCTTGTAGATAGGGTGCCAAGCGTAAGTAAAGAGCAGCAAGAGCTTTCAGGGCTGGGCCCTTCCTTGTCGGAGAAGGAGGCGTGACGTTTGCCTTTTCGGCAAGAGGCTCTGCCACGGCCGAGCACCATGAGATGTTGCGTCTCTGGGAAAGCACAGATCCCAGTGCTGTTGTGCCTGTAGATAGGGTGCCAAGCGTAGGTGAAGAGCAGCAAGAGCTTTCAAGGCTGGGCCCTTCCTTGTGGGAGAAGGAGCTGGACGTTTGCCTTTTCGGCAAGAAGCTCTGCAGTGGCCGAGCGCCATGAGATGTTGCGTCTCTGGGAAAGCACAGATCCCCAGTGCTGTTGTGCCTGTGGATAGGGCGCCAAGTGATCGTGAAGAGCAGCAAGAGCTTTCAGGGCTGGGCCCTTCCTTGTGGGAGAAGGAGCCGGACGTTTGCCATTTAGGCAAGAGGCTGTGCTGCTGCCGAGCACCATGAGATGTTGCGTCTCTGGGAAAGCACAGATCCCCAGTGCTGTTGTGCCTGTAGATAGGGCACCAAGGGACCGTGAAGAGCAGCAAGAGCTTTCAGGGCTAGGCCCTTCCTTGTGGGAGAAGGAGCCGGACGTTTGCCTTTTCGGCAAGAGCCTCTGCTGTGGGCCGAGCGCGATGAGATGTTGCGTCTCTGGGAAAGCACAGATCCCCAGTGCTGTTGTGCCTGTAGATAGGGCTCCAAGGGACCGTGAACTGCAGCAAGAGCTTTCAGGGCTGGGCCCTTCCTTGTGGGAGAAGGAGCTGGACGTTTGCTTTTTCGGCATAAGCTCTGCCGTGGCCGAGCGCCATGAGATGTTGCATCTCTGGGAAAGCACAGATGCCCAGTGCTGTTGTGCCTGTAGATAGGGCGCCAAGGGTAGGTGAAGAACAGCCAGAGCTTTCAGGGCTGGGCCCTTCCTTGTGTGAGAAGGAACCGGACGTTGGCCTTTTCGGCAAGAGCCTCTGCCGTGGCCGAGCGCCATGAGATGTTGCGTCTCTGGGGAAAGCACAGATCCCCAGTGCTGTTGTGCCTGTAGATAGGGTGCCAAGCGTAGGTGAAGAGCAGCAAGAGCTTTCAAGGCTGGGCCCTTCCTTGTGGGAGAAGGAGCTGGACGTTTGCCTTTTCGGCAAGAAGCTCTGCCGCGGCCGAGCGCCATGAGATGTTGCGTCTCTGGGAAAGCACAGATCCCCAGTGCTGTTGTGCCTGTGGATAGGGCGCCAAGTGATCGTGAAGAGCAGGAAGAGCTTTCAGGGCTGGGCCCTTCCTTGTGGGAGAAGGAGCCGGACGTTTGCCTTTTCGGCAAGAGTCTCTGCCGCGGCTGAGCACCATGAGATGTTGCGTCTCTGGGAAAGCACAGATCCCCAGTGCTGTTGTGCTTGTAGATAGGGTGCCAAGTGTAAGTAAAGAGCAGCAAGAGCTTTCATGGCTGGGCCCTTCCTTGTGTGAGAATGAACCGGACGTTTGCCTTTTCGGCAAGAGCCTCTGCCGTGGCCGAGCGCCATGAGATGTTGCGTCTCTGGGAAAGCACAGATCCCTGTGCTGTTGTGCCTGTAGATAGGGCACCAAGGGACCGTGAAGGGCAGCAAGAGCTTTCAGGGCACGGGCCTTCCTTGTGGGAGAAGGAGCCGGACGTTTGCCTTTTCGGCAAGAGCCTCTGCTGTGGCCGAGCGCGATGAGATGTTGTGTCTCTGGGAAAGCACAGATCCCCAGTGCTGTTGTGCCTGTAGATAGGGCTCCAAGGGACCGTGAACTGCAGCAAGAGCTTTCAGGGCTGGGCCCTTCCTTGTGGGAGAAGGAGCCGGACGTTTGCCATTTAGGCAAGAGCCTCTGCCGTGGCCGAGCGCCATGAGATGTTGCGTCTCTGGGAAAGCACAGATCCCCAGTGCTGTTGTGCCTGTAGATAGGGCACCAAGGGACCGTGAAGAGCAGCAAGAGCTTTCAGGGCTGGGCCCTTCCTTGTGGGAGAAGGAGCCGGACGTTTGCCTTTTCGGCAAGAGTCTCAGCCGCGGCCGAGCACCATGAGATGTTGTGTCTCAGGGAAAGCACAGATCCCCAGTGCTGTTGTGCCTGTAGATAGGGCGCCAAATGACCGTGAAGAGCAGCAAGAGCTTTCAGGGCTGGTCCCTTCATTGTGGGAGAAGGAGCCGGACGTTTGCCTTTTCGGCAAGAGGATCTGCAGTGGCCGAGCACCATGAGATGTTGTGTCTCTGGGAAAGCACAGATCCCCAGTGCTGTTGTGCCTGTAGATAGGGTGCCAAGCGTAGGTGAAGAGCAGCCATAGCTTTCAAGGATGGGCCCTTCCTTGTGGGAGAAGGAGCTGGACGTTTGCCTTTTCGGCAAGAGCCTCTGCCGTGGCCGAGCATCATGAGATGTTGTGTCTCTGGGAAAGCACAGATCCCCAGTGTTGTTGTGCTTGTAGATAGGGTGCCAAGCGTAAGTAAAGAGCAGCAAGAGCTTTCAGGGCTAGGCCCTTCCTTGTCGGAGAAGGAGGCGGGACTTTTGCCTTTTCGGCAAGAGGCTCTGCCGCTGCCGAGCACCATGAGATGTTGTGTCTCTGGGAAAGCACAGATCCCCAGTGCTGTTTTGCCTGTAGATAGGGCGCCAAGGGACCATGAAGAGCAGCAAGAGCTTTCAGGGCTGGGCCCTTCCTTGTGGGAGAAGGAGCCGGACGTTTGCCTTTTAGGCAAGAGGCTGTGCTGCTGCCGAGCACCATGAGATGTTGCGTCTCTGGGAAAGCACAGATCCCCAGTGCTGTTGTGCCTGTAGATAGGGTGCCAAGCGTAGGTGAAGAGCAGCAAGAGCTTTCAGGGCTGGGCCCTTCCTTGTGGGAGAAGGAGCTGGACGTTTGCCTTTTCGGCAAGAAGCTCTACAGTGGCCGAGCGCCATGAGATGTTGCGTCTCTGGGAAAGCACAGATCCCCAGTGCTGTTGTGCCTGTAGATAGGGCGCCAAGGGACCATGAAGAGCAGCAAGAGCTTTCAGGGCTGGGCCCTTCCTTGTGGGAGAAGGAGCCGGATGTTTGCCTTTTCGGCAAGAGTCTCTGCCGCGGCCGAGCACCATGAGATGTTGCGTCTCTGGGAAAGCACAGATCCCCAGTGCTGTTGTGCCTGTAGATAGGGCGCCAAGCGTAGGTGAAGAACAGCCAGAGCTTTCAGGGCTGGGCCCTTCCTTGTGGGAGAAGGAGCCGGACGTTTGCCTTTTCGGCAAGAGTCTCTGCCGCGGCTGAGCACCATGAGATGTTGCGTCTCTGGGAAAGCACAGATCCCCAGTGCTGTTGTGCTTGTAGATAGGGTGCCAAGCGTAAGTAAAGAGCAGCAAGAGCTTTCAGGGCTGGGCCCTTCCTTATCGGAGAAGGAGGCGTGACGTTTGCCTTTTCGGCAAGAGGCTCTGCCACGGCCGAGCACCATGAGATGTTGCGTCTCTGGGAAAGCACAGATCCCCAGTGCTGTTGTGCCTGTAGATAGGGTGCCAAGCGTAGGTGAAGAGCAGCAAGAGCTTTCAAGGCTGGGCCCTTCCTTGTGGGAGAAGGAGCTGGACGTTTGCCTTTTCGGCAAGAAGATCTGCAGTGGCCGAGCGCCATGAGATGTTGCGTCTCTGGGAAAGCACAGATCCCCAGTGCTGTTGTGCCTGTGGATAGGGCGCCAAGTGATCGTGAAGAGCAGCAAGAGCTTTCAGGGCTGGGCCCTTCCTTGTGGGAGAAGGAGCCGGACGTTTGCCTTTTCGGCAAGAGCCTCTGCCGTGGCCGAGGGCCATGAGATGTTGCGTCTCTGGGAAAGCACAGATCCCCAGTGCTGTTGTGCCTGTAGATAGGGCGTCAAGGGACCGTGAAGAGCAGCATGAGCTTTCAGGGCTGGTCCCTTCATTGTGGGAGAAGGAGCCGGAAGTTTGCCTTTTCGGCAAGAGGATCTGCCGTGGCCGAGCACCATGAGATGTTGTGTCTCTGGGAAAGCACAGATCCCCAGTGCTGTTGTGCCTGTAGATAGGGTGCCAAGCGTAGGTGAAGAGCAGCCATAGCTTTCAGGGCTGGGCCCTTCCTTGTGGGAGAAGGAGCTGGACGTTTGCTTTTTCGGCATAAGCTCTGCCGTGGCCGAGCGCCATGAGATGTTGCATCTCTGGGAAAGCACAGATGCCCAGTGCTGTTGTGCCTGTAGATAGGGTGCCAAGTGTAAGTAAAGAGCAGCAAGAGCTTTCAGGGCTGGGCCCTTCCTTGTGGGAGAAGGAGCCGGACGTTTGCCATTTAGGCAAGAGGCTGTGCTGCTGCCAAGCACCATGAGATGTTGCGTCTCTGGGAAAGCACAGATCCCCAGTGCTGTTGTGCCTGTAGATAGGGCACCAAGGGACCGTGAAGGGCAGCAAGAGCTTTCAGGGCACGGGCCTTCCTTGTGGGAGAAGGAGCCGGACGTTTGCCTTTTCGGCAAGAGCCTCTGCTGTGGCCAAGCGCGATGAGATGTTGTGTCTCTGGGAAAGCACAGATCCCCAGTGCTGTTGTGCCTGTAGATAGGGCTCCAAGGGACCGTGAACTGCAGCAAGAGCTTTCAGGGCTGGGCCCTTCCTTGTGGGAGAAGGAGCCGGACGTTTGCCATTTAGGCAAGAGCCTCTGCCGTGGCCGAGCGCCATGAGATGTTGCGTCTCTGGGAAAGCACAGATCCCCAGTGCTGTTGTGCCTGTAGATAGGGCACCAAGGGACCGTGAAGAGCAGCAAGAGCTTTCAGTGCTGGGCCCTTCCTTGTGGGAGAAGGAGCCGGACGTTTGCCTTTTCGGCAAGAGCCTCTGCCACTGCCGAGCGCCATGAGATGTTGCGTCTCTGGGAAAGCACAGATCCCCAGTGCTGTTGTGCCTGTAGATAGGGCACCAAGGGACAGTGAAGAGCAGCAAGAGCTTTCAGGGCTGGGCCGTTCCTTGTGGGAGAAGGAGCCGGACGTTTGCCTTTTCGGCAAGAGTCTCAGCCGCGGCCGAGCACCATGAGATGTTGCGTCTCTGGGAAAGCACAGATCCCCAGTGCTGTTGTGCCTGTAGATAGGGCGCCATGGGACCGTGAAGAGCAGCAAGAGCTTTCAGGGCTGGGCCCTTTCTTGTGGGAGAATGAGCCGGACGTTTGCCTTTTCGGCAAGAAGCTCTGCAGTGGCCGAGCGCCATGAGATGTTGCCTCTCTGGGAAAGCACAGATCCCCAGTGCTGTTGTGCCTGTAGATAGGGCGCCAAGGGACCGTGAAGAGCAGCAAGAGCTTTCAGGGCTGGGCCCTTCCTTGTGGGAGAAGGAGCCGGACGTTTGCCTTTTCGGCAAGAGGCTCTGCCGCTGCCGAGCGCCATGAGATGTTGCGTCTCTGGGAAAGCACAGATCCCCAGTGCTGTTGTGCCTGTAGATAGGGCGCCAAGGGACCATGAAGAGCAGCAAGAGCTTTCAGGGCTGGGCCCTTCCTTGTGGGAGAAGGAGCCGGACGTTTGCCTTTTCGGCAAGAGCCTCTGCCGTGGCCGAGCGCCATGAGATGTTGCGTCTCTGGGAAAGCACAGATCCCCAGTGCTGTTGTGCCTGTAGATAGGGTGCCAAGCGTAGGTGAAGAGCAGCAAGAGCTTTCAAGGCTGGGCCCTTCCTTGTGGGAGAAGGAGCTGGACGTTTGCCTTTTCGGCAAGAAGCTCTGCAGTGGCCGAGCGCCATGAGATGTTGCGTCTCTGGGAAAGCACAGATCCCCAGTGCTGTTGTGCCTGTGGATAGGGCGCCAAGTGTAAGTAAAGAGCAGCAAGAGCTTTCAGGGCTGGGCCCTTCCTTGTCGGAGAAGGAGGTGTGATGTTTGCCTTTTCGGCAAGAGGCTCTGCCACGGCCGAGCACCATGAGATGTTGCGTCTCTGGGAAAGCACAGATCCCCAGTGCTGTTGTGCCTGTAGATAGGGTGCCAAGCGTAGGTGAAGAGCAGCAAGAGCTTTCAAGGCTGGGCCCTTCCTTGTGGGAGAAGGAGCCGGACGTTTGCCATTTAGGCAAGAGGCTGTGCTGCTGCCGAGCACCATGAGATGTTGCGTCTCTGGGAAAGCACAGATCCCCAGTGCTGTTGTGCCTGTAGATAGGGCACCAAGGGACCGTGAAGGGCAGCAAGAGCTTTCAGGGCACGGGCCTTCCTTGTGGGAGAAGGAGCCGGACGTTTGCCTTTTCGGCAAGAGCCTCTGCTGTGGCCGAGCGCGATGAGATGTTGTGTCTCTGGGAAAGCACAGATCCCCAGTGCTGTTGTGCCTGTAGATAGGGCTCCAAGGGAACGTGAACTGCAGCAAGAGCTTTCAGGGCTGGGCCCTTCCTTGTGGGAGAAGGAGCCGGACGTTTGCCATTTAGGCAAGAGCCTCTGCCGTGGCCGAGTGCCATGAGATGTTGCGTCTCTGGGAAAGCACAGATCCCCAGTGCTGTTGTGCCTGTAGATAGGGCACCAAGGGACCGTGAAGAGCAGCAAGAGCTTTCAGGGCTGGGCCCTTCCTTGTGGGAGAAGGAGCCGGACGTTTGCCTTTTCGGCAAGAGGATCTGCAGTGGCCGAGCACCATGAGATGTTGTGTCTCTGGGAAAGCACAGATCCCCAGTGCTGTTTTGCCTGTAGATAGGGTGCCAAGCGTAGGTGAAGAGCAGCCATAGCTTTCAAGGATGGGCCCTTCCTTGTGGGAGAAGGAGCCGGACGTTTGCCTTTTCGGCAAGAGCCTCTGCCGTGGCCGAGCATCATGAGATGTTGTGTCTCTGGGAAAGCACAGATCCCCAGTGCTGTTTTGCCTGTAGATAGGGCGCCAAGGGACCATGAAGAGCAGCAAGAGCTTTCAGGGCTGGGCCCTTCCTTGTGGGAGAAGGAGCCGGACGTTTGCCTTTTATGCAAGAGGCTGTGCTGCTGCCGAGCACCATGAGATGTTGCGTCTCTGGGAAAGCACAGATCCCCAGTGCTGTTTTGCCTGTAGATAGGGTGCCAAGCGTAGGTGAAGAGCAGCAAGAGCTTTCAGGGCTGGGCCCTTCCTTGTGGGAGAAGGAGCTGGACGTTTGCCTTTTCGGCAAGAAGCTCTACAGTGGCCAAGCGCCATGAGATGTTGCGTCTCTGGGAAAGCACAGATCCCCAGTGCTGTTGTGCCTGTAGATAGGGCACCAAGGGACCGTGAAGAGCAGCAAGAGCTTTCAGTGCTGGACCTTTCCTTGTGGGAGAAGGAGCCGGACGTTTGCCTTTTCGGCAAGAGGCTCTGCCACTGCCGAGCGCCATGAGATGTTGCGTCTCTGGGAAAGCACAGATCCCCAGTGCTGTTGTGCCTGTAGATAGGGCACCAAGGGACAGTGAAGAGCAGCAAGAGCTTTCAGGGCTGGGCCGTTCCTTGTGGGAGAAGGAGCCGGACGTTTGCCTTTTCGGCAAGAGTCTCAGCCGCGGCCGAGCACCATGAGATGTTGCGTCTCTGGGAAAGCACAGATCCCCAGTGCTGTTGTGCCTGTAGATAGGGCGCCATGGGACCGTGAAGAGCAGCAAGAGCTTTCAGGGCTGGGCCCTTTCTTGTGGGAGAATGAGCCGGACGTTTGCCTTTTCGGCAAGAAGCTCTGCAGTGGCCGAGCGCCATGAGATGTTGCGTCTCTGGGAAAGCACAGATCCCCAGTGCTGTTGTGCCTGTAGATAGGGCGCCAAGGGACCGTGAAGAGCAGCAAGAGCTTTCAGGGCTGGGCCGTTCCTTGTGGGAGAAGGAGCCGGACGTTTGCCTTTTCGGCAAGAGGGTCTGCCGCTGCCGAGCGCCATGAGATGTTGCGTCTCTGGGAAAGCACAGATCCCCAGTGCTGTTGTGCCTGTAGATAGGGCACCAAGGGACCGTGAAGAGCAGCAAGAGCTTTCAGGGCTGGGCCCTTCCTTGTGGGAGAAGGAGCCGGACGTTTGCCTTTTCGGCAAGAAGCTCTGCAGTGGCCGAGCGCCATGAGATGTTGCGTCTCTGGGAAAGCACAGATCCCCAGTGCTGTTGTGCCTGTAGATAGGGCGCCAAGGGACCATGAAGAGCAGCAAGAGCTTTCAGGGCTGGGCCCTTCCTTGTGGGAGAAGGAGCCGGACGTTTGCCTTTTAGGCAAGAGGCTGTGCTGCTGCCGAGCACCATGAGATGTTGCGTCTCTGGGAAAGCACAGATCCCCAGTGCTGTTGTGCCTGTAGATAGGGCGCCAAGGGTAGGTGAAGAGCAGGAAGAGCTTTCATGGCTGGGCCCTTCCTTGTGGGAGAAGGAGCCGGACGTTTGCCTTTTCGGCAAGAGGCTGTGCTGTGCCGAGCACCATGAGATGTTGCGTCTCTGGGAAAGCACAGATCCCCAGTGCTGTTGTGCCTGTGGATAGGGCGCCAAGTGATCGTGAAGAGCAGCAAGAGCTTTCAGGGCTGGGCCCTTCCTTGTGGGAGAAGGAGCCGGACGTTTGCTTTTTATGCAAGAGGCTGTGCTGCTGCCGAGCACCATGAGATGTTGCGTCTCTGGGAAAGCACAGATCCCCAGTGCTGTTGTGCTTGTAGATAGGGCGCCAAGCGTAAGTAAAGAGCAGCAAGAGCTTTCAGGGCTGGGCCCTTCCTTGTGGGAGAAGGAGCCGGACGTTTGCCTTTTCGGCAAGAGCCTCTGCCGCTGCTGAGTGCCATGAGATGTTGCGTCTCTGGGAAAGCACAGATCCCCAGTGCTGTTGTGCCTGTGGATAGGGCACCAAGTGATCGTGAAGAGCAGCAAGAGCTTTCAGGGCTGGGCCCTTCCTTGTGGCAGAAGGAGCCGGACGTTTGCCTTTTCGGCAAGAGGCTGTGCTGCTGCCGAGCACCATGAGATGTTGCGTGTCTGGGAAAGCACAGATCCCCAGTGCTGTTGTGCTTGTAGATAGGGCGCCAAGCGTAAGTAAAGAGCAGGAAGAGCTTTCAGGGCTGGGCCCTTCCTTGTCGGAGAAGGAGGCGGGACGTTTGCCTTTTCGGCAAGAGCCTCTGCCGCTGCCGAGCACCATGAGATGTTGCGTCTCTGGGAAAGCACAGATCCCCAGTGCTGTTGTGCCAGTAGATAGGGCACCAAGGGACCGTGAAGAGCAGCAAGAGCTTTCATGGCTGGGCGCTTCCTTGTGGGAGAAGGAGGCGGATGTTTGCCTTTTCGGCAAGAGGCTCTGCCGCGGCCGAGCACCATGAGATGTTGCGTCTCTGGGAAAGCACAGATGCCCAGTGCTGTTGTGCCTGTGGATAGGGCGCCAAGTGATCGTGAAGAGCAGCAAGAGCTTTCAGGGCTGGGCCCTTCCTTGTCGGAGAAGGAGGCGGGACGTTTGCCTTTTCGGCAAGATCCTCTGCCGCTGCCGAGCACCATGAGATGTTGCGTCTCTGGGAAAGCACAGATCCCCAGTGCTGTTGTGCCTGTAGATAGGGCACCAAGGGACCGTGAAGAGCAGCAAGAGCTTTCAGGGCTGGGCCCTTCCTTGTGGGAGAAGGAGCCGGACGTTTGCCTTTTCGGCAAGAAGCTCTGCAGTGGCCGAGCGCCATGAGATGTTGCGTCTCTGGGACAGCACAGATCCCCAGTGCTGTTGTGCCTGTAGATAGGGTTCCAAGTGATCGTGAAGAGCAGCAAGGGCTTTCAGGGCTGGGCCCTTCCTTGTGGGAGAAGGAGGAGGACGTTTGCCTTTTCGGCAAGAGGCTCTGCCGCTGACGAGTGACATGAGATGTTGCGTCTCTGGGAAAGCACAGATCCCCAGTGCTGTTGTGCCTGTAGATAGGGCACCAAGGGACCGTGAAGAGCAGCAAGAGCTTTCAGGGCTGGGCCCTTCCTTGTGGGAGAATGAGCCGGACGTTTGCCTTTTAGGCAAGAGGCTCTGCCGCTGCAGAGTGCCATGAGATGTTGTGTCTCTGGGAAAGCACAGATCCCCAGTGCTGTTGTGCCTGTAGATAGGGCGCGAAGGGACCATAAAGAGCAGCAAGAGCTTTCAGGGCTGGGCCCTTCCTTGTGGGAGAAGGAGCCGGACGTTTGCCTTTTCGGCAAGAAGCTCTGCAGTGGCCGAGTGCCATGAGATGTTGTGTCTCTGGGAAAGCACAGATCCCCAGTGCTGTTGTGCCTGTAGATAGGGTTCCAAGTGATCGTGAAGAACAGCAAGAGCTTTCAGGGCTAGGCCCTTCCTTGTGGCAGAAGGAGCCGGACGTTTGCCTTTTCGGCAAGAGGCTGTGCTACTGCCGAGCACCATGAGATGTTGCGTCTCTGGGAAAGCACAGATCCCCAGTGCTGTTGTGCCTGTAGATAGGGCACCAAGGGACCGTAAAGAGCAGCAAGGGCTTTCAGGGCTGTTCCCTTCCTTGTGGGAGAAGGAGCCGGACGTTTGCCTTTTCGGCAAGAGCCTCTGCCGCGGCCGAGCGCCATGAGATGTTGCGTCTCTGGGAAAGCACAGATCCCCAGTGCTGTTGTGCCTGTAGATAGGGTTCCAAGCGTAGGTGAAGAGCAGCCATAGCTTTCAAGGCTGGGCCCTTTCTTGTGGGAGAAGGAGCTGGACGTTTGCTTTTTCGGCAAGAAGCTCTGCCGTGGCCGAGCGCCATGAGATGTTGCGTCTCTGGGACAGCACAGATCCCCAGTGCTGTTGTGCCTGTGGATAGGGCGCCAAGTGATCGTGAAGAGCAGCAAGAGCTTTCAGGGCTGTGCCATTCCTTGTGGGAGAAGGAGGAGGACGTTTGCCTTTTCGGCAAGAGGCTCTGCCGCTGACGAGTGACATGAGATGTTGCGTCTCTGGGAAAGCACAGATCCCCAGTGCTGTTGTGCCTGTAGATAGGGTTCCAAGGGACCGTGAAGAGCAGCAAGAGCTTTCATGGCTGGGCCCTTCCTTGTGGGAGAAGGAGGCGGGACGTTTGCCTTTTCGGCAAGAGGCTCTGCCGCTGCCGAGCACCATGAGATGTTGCGTCTCTGGGAAAGCACAGATCCCCAGTGCTGTTGTGCCTGTAGATAGGGCACCAAGGGACCATGAAGAGCAGCAAGCGCTTTCATGGCTGGGCCCTTCCTTGTGGGAGAAGGAGCCGGACGTTTGCCTTTTCGGCAAGAGCCTCTGCCGTGGCCGAGAGCCATGTCATGTTGCATCTCTAAGAAAGCACAGATCCCCAGTGATGTTGTGCCAGTAGATAGGGCACCAAGGGACCATGAAGAGCAGCAAGAGCTGTCATGGCTGGGCGCTTCCTTGTTGTAGAAGGAGGCGGATGTTTGCCTTTTCGGCAAGAGTCTCTGCCGCGGCTGAGCACCATGAGATGTTGCGTCTCTGGGAAAGCACAGATGCCCAGTGCTGTTGTGCTTGTATATAGGGTGCCAAGCGTAAGTGAAGAGCAGCAAGAGCTTTCAGGGCTGGGCCCTTCCTTGTGGGAGAAGGAGCCGGACGTTTGCCTTTTATGCAAGAGGCTGTGCTGCTGCCGAGCACCATGAGATGTTGCGTCTCTGGGAAAGCACAGATCCCCAGTGCTGTTGTGCCTGTAGATAGGGCACCAAGGGACCGTGAAGAGCAGCAAGAGCTTTCAGGGCTGGGCCCTTCCTTGTGGGAGAATGAGCCGGACGTTTGCCTTTTAGGCAAGAGGCTCTGCCGCTGCAGAGTGCCATGAGATGTTGTGTCTCTGGGAAAGCACAGATCCCCAGTGCTGTTGTGCCTGTAGATAGGGCGCGAAGGGACCATAAAGAGCAGCAAGAGCTTTCAGGGCTGGGCCCTTCCTTGTGGGAGAAGGAGCCGGACGTTTGCCTTTTCGGCAAGAAGCTCTGCAGTGGCCGAGCGCCATGAGATGTTGCGTCTCTGGGACAGCACAGATCCCCAGTGCTGTTGTGCCTGTAGATAGGGTTCCAAGTGATCGTGAAGAGCAGCAAGGGCTTTCAGGGCTGGGCCCTTCCTTGTGGGAGAAGGAGGAGGACGTTTGCCTTTTCGGCAAGAGGCTCTGCCGCTGACGAGTGACATGAGATGTTGCGTCTCTGGGAAAGCACAGATCCCCAGTGCTGTTGTGCCTGTAGATAGGGCACCAAGGGACCGTGAAGAGCAGCAAGAGCTTTCAGGGCTGGGCCCTTCCTTGTGGGAGAATGAGCCGGACGTTTGCCTTTTAGGCAAGAGGCTCTGCCGCTGCAGAGTGCCATGAGATGTTGTGTCTCTGGGAAAGCACAGATCCCCAGTGCTGTTGTGCCTGTAGATAGGGCGCGAAGGGACCATAAAGAGCAGCAAGAGCTTTCAGGGCTGGGCCCTTCCTTGTGGGAGAAGGAGCCGGACGTTTGCCTTTTCGGCAAGAAGCTCTGCAGTGGCCGAGCGCCATGAGATGTTGCGTCTCTGGGACAGCACAGATCCCCAGTGCTGTTGTGCCTGTAGATAGGGTTCCAAGTGATCGTGAAGAACAGCAAGAGCTTTCAGGGCTAGGCCCTTCCTTGTGGCAGAAGGAGCCGGACGTTTGCCTTTTCGGCAAGAGGCTGTGCTACTGCCGAGCACCATGAGATGTTGCGTCTCTGGGAAAGCACAGATCCCCAGTGCTGTTGTGCCTGTAGATAGGGCACCAAGGGACCGTAAAGAGCAGCAAGGGCTTTCAGGGCTGTTCCCTTCCTTGTGGGAGAAGGAGCCGGACGTTTGCCTTTTCGGCAAGAGCCTCTGCCGCGGCCGAGCGCCATGAGATGTTGCGTCTCTGGGAAAGCACAGATCCCCAGTGCTGTTGTGCCTGTAGATAGGGTTCCAAGCGTAGGTGAAGAGCAGCCATAGCTTTCAAGGCTGGGCCCTTTCTTGTGGGAGAAGGAGCTGGACGTTTGCTTTTTCGGCAAGAAGCTCTGCCGTGGCCGAGCGCCATGAGATGTTGCGTCTCTGGGACAGCACAGATCCCCAGTGCTGTTGTGCCTGTGGATAGGGCGCCAAGTGATCGTGAAGAGCAGCAAGAGCTTTCAGGGCTGTGCCATTCCTTGTGGGAGAAGGAGGAGGACGTTTGCCTTTTCGGCAAGAGGCTCTGCCGCTGACGAGTGACATGAGATGTTGCGTCTCTGGGAAAGCACAGATCCCCAGTGCTGTTGTGCCTGTAGATAGGGTTCCAAGGGACCGTGAAGAGCAGCAAGAGCTTTCATGGCTGGGCCCTTCCTTGTGGGAGAAGGAGGCGGGACGTTTGCCTTTTCGGCAAGAGGCTCTGCCGCTGCCGAGCACCATGAGATGTTGCGTCTCTGGGAAAGCACAGATGCCCAGTGCTGTTGTGCTTGTATATAGGGTGCCAAGCGTAAGTGAAGAGCAGCAAGAGCTTTCAGGGCTGGGCCCTTCCTTGTGGGAGAAGGAGCCGGACGTTTGCCTTTTATGCAAGAGGCTGTGCTGCTGCCGAGCACCATGAGATGTTGCGTCTCTGGGAAAGCACAGATCCCCAGTGCTGTTGTGCCTGTGGATAGGGCGCCAAGTGTAGGTGAAGAGCAGGAAGAGCTTTCAGGGCTGGGCCCTTCCTTGTGGGAGAAGGAGCCGGACGTTTGCCTTTTAGGCAAGAGGCTGTGCTGCTGCCGAGCACCATGAGATGTTGCGTCTCTGGGAAAGCACAGATCCCCAGTGCTGTTGTGCTTGTAGATAGGGCGCCAAGGGTAGGTGAAGAACAGAAAGAGCTTTCAGGGCTGGGCCCTTCCTTGTGGGAGAAGGAGGCAGACGTTTGCCTTTTCGGCAAGAGGCTCTGCCGCGTCCGAGCACCATGAGATGTTGCGTCTCTGGGAAAGCACAGATCCCCAGTGCTGTTGTGCCTGTGGATAGGGCGCCAAGGGTAGGTGAAGAACAGAAAGAGCTTTCAGGGCTGGGCCCTTCCTTGTGGGAGAAGGAGGCAGACGTTTGCCTTTTCGGCAAGAGGCTCTGCCGCTGACGAGTGCCATGAGATGTTGTGTGTCTGGGAAAGCACAGATCCCCAGTGCTGTTGTGCCTGTAGATAGGGCGCCAAGTGTAGGTGAAGAGCAGGAAGAGCTTTCAGGGCTGGGCCCTTCCTTGTGGGAGAAGGAGCCGGATGTTTGCCTTTTCGGCAAGAGTCTCTGCCGCGGCCGAGCGCCATGAGATGTTGCGTCTCTGGGAAAGCACAGATCCCCAGTGCTGTTGTGCTTGTAGATAGGGCGCCAAGGGACCGTGAAGAGCAGCAAGAGCTTTCATGGCTGGGCCCTTCCTTGTGGGAGAAGGAGGCGGATGTTTGCCTTTTCGGCAAGAGTCTCAGCCGCGGCCAAGCACCATGAGATGTTGTGTGTCTGGGAAAGCACAGATCCCCAGTGCTGTTGTGCCTGTAGATAGGGCGCCAAGTGTAGGTGAAGAGCAGGAAGAGCTTTCATGGCTGGGCCCTTCCTTGTGGGAGAAGTAGGAGGATGTTTGCCTTTTCGGCAAGAGTCTCTGCCGCGGCCAAGAACCATGAGATGTTGTGTGTCTGGGAAAGCACAGATCCCCAGTGCTGTTGTGCCTGTAGATAGGGTGCCAAGGGTAGGTAAAGAGCAGCAAGAGCTTTCAGGGCTGGGCCATTCTTTGTGGGAGAAGGAGCTGGACGTTTGCCTTTTCGGCAAGAAGCTCTGCCGCTGACGAGTGCCATGAGATGTTGCGTCTCTGGGAAAGCACAGATCCCCAGTGCTGTTGTGCCTGTAGATAGGGTTCCAAGCGTAGTTGAAGAGCAGCAAGAGCTTTCAGGGCTGGGCCATTCCTTGTGGGAGAAGGAGCCGGACGTTTGCCTTTTCGGCAAGACGCTGTGCTGCTGCCGAGCACCATGAGATGTTGCGTCTCTGGGAAAGCACAGATCCCCAGTGCTGTTGTGCCTGTGGATAGGGCACCAAGGGACCGTGAAGGGCAGCAAGAGCTTTCAGGGCACGGGCCTTCCTTGTGGGAGAAGGAGCCAGACGTTTGCCTTTTCGGCAAGTGCCTCTGCTGTGGCCGAGCGCGATGAGATGTTGCGTCTCTGGGAAAGCACAGATCCCCAGTGCTGTTGTGCTTGTAGATAGGGCGCCAAGCGTAAGTAAAGAGCAGCAAGAGCCTTCAGGGCTGGGCCCTTCCTTGTGGGAGAAGGAGCCGGACGTTTGCCTTTTCGGCAAGAGCCTCTGCCGCGGCCGAGCACCATGAGATGTTGCGTCTCTGGGAAAGCACAGATCCCCAGTGCTGTTGTGCTTGTAGATAGGGCGCCAAGCGTAAGTAAAGAGCAGGAAGAGCTTTCAGGGCTGGGCCCTTCCTTGTCGGAGAAGGAGGCGGGACGTTTGCCTTTTCGGCAAGAGCCTCTGCCGCTGCCGAGCACCATGAGATGTTGCGTCTCTGGGAAAGCACAGATCCCCAGTGCTGTTGTGCCTGTAGATAGGGTTCCAAGGGACCGTGAAGAGCAGCAAGAGCTTTCATGGCTGGGCCCTTCCTTGTGGGAGAAGGAGGCGGGACGTTTGCCTTTTCGGCAAGAGGCTCTGCCGCTGCCGAGCACCATGAGATGTTGCGTCTCTGGGAAAGCACAGATGCCCAGTGCTGTTGTGCTTGTATATAGGGTGCCAAGCGTAAGTGAAGAGCAGCAAGAGCTTTCAGGGCTGGGCCCTTCCTTGTGGGAGAAGGAGCCGGACGTTTGCCTTTTATGCAAGAGGCTGTGCTGCTGCCGAGCACCATGAGATGTTGCGTCTCTGGGAAAGCACAGATCCCCAGTGCTGTTGTGCCTGTGGATAGGGCGCCAAGTGTAGGTGAAGAGCAGGAAGAGCTTTCAGGGCTGGGCCCTTCCTTGTGGGAGAAGGAGCCGGACGTTTGCCTTTTAGGCAAGAGGCTGTGCTGCTGCCGAGCACCATGAGATGTTGCGTCTCTGGGAAAGCACAGATCCCCAGTGCTGTTGTGCTTGTAGATAGGGCGCCAAGGGTAGGTGAAGAACAGAAAGAGCTTTCATGGCTGGGCCCTTCCTTGTGGGAGAAGGAGGCAGACGTTTGCCTTTTCGGCAAGAGGCTCTGCCGCGTCCGAGCACCATGAGATGTTGCGTCTCTGGGAAAGCACAGATCCCCAGTGCTGTTGTGCCTGTGGATAGGGCGCCAAGGGTAGGTGAAGAACAGAAAGAGCTTTCAGGGCTGGGCCCTTCCTTGTGGGAGAAGGAGGCAGACGTTTGCCTTTTCGGCAAGAGGCTCTGCCGCTGACGAGTGCCATGAGATGTTGTGTGTCTGGGAAAGCACAGATCCCCAGTGCTGTTGTGCCTGTAGATAGGGCGCCAAGTGTAGGTGAAGAGCAGGAAGAGCTTTCAGGGCTGGGCCCTTCCTTGTGGGAGAAGGAGCCGGATGTTTGCCTTTTCGGCAAGAGTCTCTGCCGCGGCCGAGCGCCATGAGATGTTGCGTCTCTGGGAAAGCACAGATCCCCAGTGCTGTTGTGCTTGTAGATAGGGCGCCAAGGGACCGTGAAGAGCAGCAAGAGCTTTCATGGCTGGGCCCTTCCTTGTGGGAGAAGGAGGCGGATGTTTGCCTTTTCGGCAAGAGTCTCAGCCGCGGCCAAGCACCATGAGATGTTGTGTGTCTGGGAAAGCACAGATCCCCAGTGCTGTTGTGCCTGTAGATAGGGCGCCAAGTGTAGGTGAAGAGCAGGAAGAGCTTTCATGGCTGGGCCCTTCCTTGTGGGAGAAGTAGGAGGATGTTTGCCTTTTCGGCAAGAGTCTCTGCCGCGGCCAAGAACCATGAGATGTTGTGTGTCTGGGAAAGCACAGATCCCCAGTGCTGTTGTGCCTGTAGATAGGGTGCCAAGGGTAGGTAAAGAGCAGCAAGAGCTTTCAGGGCTGGGCCATTCTTTGTGGGAGAAGGAGCTGGACGTTTGCCTTTTCGGCAAGAAGCTCTGCCGCTGACGAGTGCCATGAGATGTTGCGTCTCTGGGAAAGCACAGATCCCCAGTGCTGTTGTGCCTGTAGATAGGGTTCCAAGCGTAGTTGAAGAGCAGCAAGAGCTTTCAGGGCTGGGCCATTCCTTGTGGGAGAAGGAGCCGGACGTTTGCCTTTTCGGCAAGACGCTGTGCTGCTGCCGAGCACCATGAGATGTTGCGTCTCTGGGAAAGCACAGATCCCCAGTGCTGTTGTGCCTGTGGATAGGGCACCAAGGGACCGTGAAGGGCAGCAAGAGCTTTCAGGGCACGGGCCTTCCTTGTGGGAGAAGGAGCCAGACGTTTGCCTTTTCGGCAAGTGCCTCTGCTGTGGCCGAGCGCGATGAGATGTTGCGTCTCTGGGAAAGCACAGATCCCCAGTGCTGTTGTGCTTGTAGATAGGGCGCCAAGCGTAAGTAAAGAGCAGCAAGAGCCTTCAGGGCTGGGCCCTTCCTTGTGGGAGAAGGAGCCGGACGTTTGCCTTTTCGGCAAGAGCCTCTGCCGCGGCCGAGCACCATGAGATGTTGCGTCTCTGGGAAAGCACAGATCCCCAGTGCTGTTGTGCTTGTAGATAGGGCGCCAAGCGTAAGTAAAGAGCAGGAAGAGCTTTCAGGGCTGGGCCCTTCCTTGTCGGAGAAGGAGGCGGGACGTTTGCCTTTTCGGCAAGAGCCTCTGCCGCTGCCGAGCACCATGAGATGTTGCGTCTCTGGGAAAGCACAGATCCCCAGTGCTGTTGTGCCAGTAGATAGGGCACCAAGGGACCGTGAAGAGCAGCAAGAGCTTTCATGGCTGGGCGCTTAATTGTGGGAGAAGGAGGCGGATGTTTGCCTTTTCGGCAAGAGTCTCTGCCGCGGCCGAGCACCATGAGATGTTGCGTCTCTGGGAAAGCACAGATGCCCAGTGCTGTTGTGCTTGTAGATAGGGTGCCAAGCGTAAGTGAAGAGCAGCAAGAGCTTTCAGGGCTGGGCCCTTCCTTGTGGGAGAAGGAGCCGGACGTTTGCCATTTATGCAAGAGACTGTGCTGCTGCCGAGCACCATGAGATGTTGCGTCTCTGGGAAAGCACAGATCCCCAGTGCTGTTGTGCCTGTAGATAGGGCGCCAAGTGTAGGTGAAGAACAGCAAGAGCTTTCACGGCTGGGCCCTTCCTTGTGGGAGAAGGAGCCGGACGTTTGCCTTTTCGGCAAGAAGCTCTGCCGCTGCCGAGTGCCTTGAGATGTTGTGTCTCTGGGAAAGCACAGATCCCCAGTGCTGTTGTGCCTGTAGATAGGGCGCCAAGTGTAGGTGAAGAACAGCAAGAGCTTTCAGGGCTGGGCCCTTCCTTGTGGGAGAAGGAGCCGGACGTTTGCCTTTTCGGCAAAAAGCTCTGCAGTGGCCGAGCGCCATGAGATGTTGCGTCTCTGGGAAAGCACAGATCCCCAGTGCTGTTGTGCCTGTAGATAGGGCGCCAAGGGACCGTGAAGAGTAGCAAGAGCTTTCAGGGCTGGGCCCTTCCTTGTGGGAGAAGGAGCCGGACGTTTGCCTTTTCGGCAAGAGGCTGTGCTGCTGCCGAGTGCCATGAGATGTTGCGTCTCTGGGAAAGCACAGATCCCCAGTGCTGTTGTGCCTGTAGATAGGGTTCCAAGCGAAGGTGAAGAGCAGCAAGAGCTTTCAGGGCTGGGCCCTTCCTTGTGGGAGAAGGAGCCGGACGTTTGCCTTTTCGGCAAGAGGCTGTGCTACTGCCGAGCACCATGAGATGTTGCGTCTCTGGGGAAAGCACAGATCCCCAGTGCTGTTGTGCCTGTAGATAGGGCACCAAGGGACCGTAAAGAGCAGCAAGGGCTTTCAGGGCTGGGCCCTTCCTTGTGGGAGAAGGAGCCGGACGTTTGCCTTTTCGGCAAGAGCCTCTGCCGCGGCCGAGCGCCATGAGATGTTGCGTCTCTGGGAAAGCACGATCCCCAGTGCTGTTGTGCCTGTAGATAGGGTTCCAAGCGTAGGTGAAGAGCAGCCATAGCTTTCAAGGCTGGGCCCTTCCTTGTGGGAGAAGGAGCTGGACGTTTGCTTTTTCGGCAAGAAGCTCTGCCGTGGCCGAGCGCCATGAGATGTTGCGTCTCTGGGACAGCACAGATCCCCAGTGCTGTTGTGCCTGTGGATAGGGCGCCAAGTGATCGTGAAGAGCAGCAAGAGCTTTCAGGGCTGTGCCATTCCTTGTGGGAGAAGGAGGAGGACGTTTGCCTTTTCGGCAAGAGGCTCTGCCGCTGACGAGTGCCATGAGATGTTGCGTCTCTGGGAAAGCACAGATCCCCAGTGCTGTTGTGCCTGTAGATAGGGTTCCAAGGGGACCGTGAAGAGCAGCAAGAGCTTTCAGGGCTGGGCCCTTCCTTGTGGGAGAAGGAGGCGGGGACGTTTGCCTTTTCGGCAAGAGGCTCTGCCGCTGCCGAGCACCATGAGATGTTGCGTCTCTGGGAAAGCACAGATCCCCAGTGCTGTTGTGCCTGTAGATAGGGCACCAAGGGACCATGAAGAGTAGCAAGCGCTTTCATGGCTGGGCCCTTCCTTGTGGGAGAAGGAGCCGGACGTTTGCCTTTTCGGCAAGAGCCTCTGCCGTGGCCGAGAGCCATGTCATGTTGCATCTCTAAGAAAGCACAGATCCCCAGTGATGTTGTGCCTGTAGATAGGGCACCAAGGGACCGTGAAGAGCAGCAAGAGCTTTCAGGGCTGGGCCCTTCCTTGTGGGAGAAGGAGCCGGACGTTTGCCTTTTCGGCAAGAGGCTGTGCTGCTGCCGAGCACCATGAGATGTTGCGTCTCTGGGAAAGCACAGATCCCCACTGCTGTTGTGCCTGTAGATAGGGCGCCAAGGGATCGTGAAGAGCAGCAAGAGCTTTAAGGGCTGGGCCCTTCCTTGTGGGAGAAGGATCTGTACGTTTGCCTTTTCGTCAAGAGCCTCTGCCGTGGCCGAGCGCGACGAGATGTTGCGTCTCTGGGAAAGCACAGATCCCCAGTGCTGTTGTGCCTGTAGATAGGGCGCCAAGCGTAGGTAAAGAGCAGCAAGAGCTTCAGGGCTGGGCCCTTCCTTGTGGGAGAAGGAGGCGGTTTTTTGCCTTTTCGGCAAGAGTCTCAGCCGCGGCCGCGCACCATGAGATGTTGCGTCTCTGGGAAAGCACAGATCCCCAGTGCTGTTGTGCCTGTGGATAGGGCGCCAAGCGTAAGTAAGAACAGCAAGAGCTGTCAGGGCTGGGCCCTTCCTTGTGGGAGAAGGAGGCAGACGTTTGCCTTTTCGGCAAGAGGCTGTGCCGCTGACGAGTGCCATGAGATGTTTGCGTCTCTGGGAAAGCACAGATCCCCAGTGCTGTTGTGCTTGTAGATAGGGTGCCAAGCGTAAGTAAAGAGCAGCAAGAGCTTTCAGGACTGGGCCCTTCCTTGTCGGAGAAGGAGGCAGGACGTTTGCCTTTTCGGCAAGAGCCTCTGCCGCTGCCGAGCACCATGAGATGTTGCGTCTCTGGGAAAGCACAGATCCCCAGTGCTGTTGTGCCTGTAGATAGGGTTCCAAGCGTAGTTGAAGATCAGCAAGAGCTTTCAGGGCTGGGCCCTTCCTTGTGGGAGAAGGAGCCGGACGTTTGCCGTTTCGGCAAGATGCTGTGCTGCTGCCGAGCACCATGAGATGTTGCGTCTCTGGGAAAGCACAGATCCCCCAGTGCTGTTGTGCCTGTGGATAGGGCACCAAGGGACCGTGAAGGGCAGCAAGAGCTTTCAGGGCACGGGCCTTCCTTGTGGCAGAAGGAGCCGGACGTTTGCCTTTTCGGCAAGAGGCTGTGCTGCTGAGCACCATGAGATGTTGCGTCTCTGGGAAAGCACAGATCCCCAGTGCTGTTGTGCCGGTGGATAGGGCGCCAAGTGATCGTGAAGAGCAGCAAGAGGTTTCAGGGCTGGGCCCTTCCTTGTGGGAGAAGGAGCCGGACGTTTGCCTTTTCGGCAAGAGGCTATGCCGCTGCCGAGTGCCATGAGATGTTGCGTCTCTGGGAAAGCACAGATCCCCAGTGCTGTTGTGCCTGTAGATAGGGCGCCAAGTGTAGGTGAAGAGCAGCAAGAGCTTTGAGGGCTGGGTCCTTCCTTGTGGGAGAAGGAGGCAGACGTTTGCCTTTTCGGCAAGAGCCTCTGCCGCGGCCGAGCACCATGAGATGTTGCGTCTCTGGGAAAGCACAGATCCCCAGTGCTGTTGTGCCTGTAGATAGGGTTCCAAGCGTCGGTGAAGAGCAGCAAGAGCTTTCAGGGCTGGGCCCTTCCTTGTGGGAGAAGGATCTGTACGTTTGCCTTTTCGGCAAGAGCCTCTGCCGTGGCCGAGCGCGACGAGATGTTGCGTCTCTGGGAAAGCACAGATCCCCAGTGCTGTTGTGCCTGTAGATAGGGCGCCAAGTGTAGGTGAAGAGCAGCAAGAGCTTTCAGGGCTGGGCCCTTCCTTGTGGGAGAAGGAGGCGGACGTTTGCCTTTTCGGCAAGAGCCTCTGCCGTGGCCGAGCGCCATGAGATGTTGCGTCTCTGGGAAAGCACAGATCCCCAGTGCTGTTGTGCCTGTAGATAGGGCGCCAAGCGAGGTGAAGAGCAGCAAGAGCTTTCAAGGCTGGGCCCTTCCTTGTGGGAGAAGGAGCTGGACGTTTGCCTTTTCGGCAAGAAGCTCTGCAGTGGCCGAGCGCCATGAGATGTTGCGTCTCTGGGAAAGCACAGATCCCCAGTGCTGTTGTGCCTGTGGATAGGGCGCCAAGTGATCGTGAAGAGCAGCAAGAGCTTTCAGGGCTGGGCCCTTCCTTGTGGGAGAAGGAGCCGGACGTTTGCCTTTTCGGCAAGAGCCTCTGCTGTGGCCGAGCGCGATGAGATGTTGCGTCTCTGGGAAAGCACAGATCCCCAGTGCTGTTGTGCCTGTAGATAGGGCTCCAAGGGACCGTGAAGAGCAGCAAGAGCTTTCAGGGCTGGGCCCTTCCTTGTGGGAGAAGGAGCCGGACGTTTGCCTTTTCGGCAAGAGGCTGTGCTGCTGCCGAGCACCTTGAGATGTTGCGTCTCTGGGAAAGCACAGATCCCCAGTGCTGTTGTGCCTGTAGATAGGGCGCCAAGTGATCGTGAAGAGCAGCAAGAGCTTTCAGGGCTGGGCCCTTCCTTGTGGGAGAAGGAGCCGGACGTTTGCCATTTAGGCAAGAGGCTGTGCTGCTGCCGAGCACCATGAGATGTTGCGTCTCTGGGAAAGCACAGATCCCCAGTGCTGTTGTGCCTGTAGATAGGGCGCCAAGGGACTGTGAAGGGCAGCAAGAGCTTTCATGGCTGGGCCCTTCCTTGTGGGAGAAGGAGCCGGACGTTTGCCTTTTCGGCAAGAGCCTCTGCCGCTGCTGAGTGCCATGAGATGTTGCGTCTCTGGGAAAGCACAGATCCCCAGTGCTGTTGTGCCTGTGGATAGGGCACCAAGTGATCGTGAAGAGCAGCAAGAGCTTTCAGGGCTGGGCCCTTCCTTGTGGCAGAAGGAGCCGGACGTTTGCCTTTTCGGCAAGAGGCTGTGCTGCTGCCGAGCACCATGAGAATGTTGCGTGTCTGGGAAAGCACAGATCCCCAGTGCTGTTGTGCTTGTAGATAGGGCGCCAAGCGTAAGTAAAGAGCAGGAAGAGCTTTCAGGGCTGGGCCCTTCCTTGTCGGAGAAGGAGGCGGGACGTTTGCCTTTTCGGCAAGATCCTCTGCCGCTGCCGAGCACCATGAGATGTTGCGTCTCTGGGAAAGCACAGATCCCCAGTGCTGTTGTGCCTGTAGATAGGGCACCAAGGGACCCGTGAAGAGCAGCAAGAGCTTTCAGGGCTGGGCCCTTCCTTGTGGGAGAAGGAGCCGGGACGTTTGCCTTTTCGGCAAGAAGCTCTGCAGTGGCCGAGCGCCATGAGATGTTGCGTCTCTGGGACAGCACAGATCCCCAGTGCTGTTGTGCCTGTAGATAGGGTTCCAAGTGATCGTGAAGAGCAGCAAGGGCTTTCAGGGCTGGGCCCTTCCTTGTGGGAGAAGGAGGAGGACGTTTGCCTTTTCGGCAAGAGGCTCTGCCGCTGACGAGTGACATGAGATGTTGCGTCTCTGGGAAAGCACAGATCCCCAGTGCTGTTGTGCCTGTAGATAGGGCACCAAGGGACCGTGAAGAGCAGCAAGAGCTTTCAGGGCTGGGCCCTTCCTTGTGGGAGAATGAGCCGGACGTTTGCCTTTTAGGCAAGAGGCTCTGCCGCTGCAGAGTGCCATGAGATGTTGTGTCTCTGGGAAAGCACAGATCCCCAGTGCTGTTGTGCCTGTAGATAGGGCGCGAAGGGACCATAAAGAGCAGCAAGAGCTTTCAGGGCTGGGCCCTTCCTTGTGGGAGAAGGAGCCGGACGTTTGCCTTTTCGGCAAGAAGCTCTGCAGTGGCCGAGTGCCATGAGATGTTGTGTCTCTGGGAAAGCACAGATCCCCAGTGCTGTTGTGCCTGTAGATAGGGTTCCAAGTGATCGTGAAGAACAGCAAGAGCTTTCAGGGCTAGGCCCTTCCTTGTGGCAGAAGGAGCCGGACGTTTGCCTTTTCGGCAAGAGGCTGTGCTACTGCCGAGCACCATGAGATGTTGCGTCTCTGGGAAAGCACAGATCCCCAGTGCTGTTGTGCCTGTAGATAGGGCACCAAGGGACCGTAAAGAGCAGCAAGGGCTTTCAGGGCTGTTCCCTTCCTTGTGGGAGAAGGAGCCGGACGTTTGCCTTTTCGGCAAGAGCCTCTGCCGCGGCCGAGCGCCATGAGATGTTGCGTCTCTGGGAAAGCACAGATCCCCAGTGCTGTTGTGCCTGTAGATAGGGGTCCAAGCGTAGGTGAAGAGCAGCCATAGCTTTCAAGGCTGGGCCCTTTCTTGTGGGAGAAGGAGCTGGACGTTTGCTTTTTCGGCAAGAAGCTCTGCCGTGGCCGAGCGCCATGAGATGTTGCGTCTCTGGGACAGCACAGATCCCCAGTGCTGTTGTGCCTGTGGATAGGGCGCCAAGTGATCGTGAAGAGCAGCAAGAGCTTTCAGGGCTGTGCCATTCCTTGTGGGAGAAGGAGGAGGACGTTTGCCTTTTCGGCAAGAGGCTCTGCCGCTGACGAGTGACATGAGATGTTGCGTCTCTGGGAAAGCACAGATCCCCAGTGCTGTTGTGCCTGTAGATAGGGTTCCAAGGGACCGTGAAGAGCAGCAAGAGCTTTCTGGCTGGGCCCTTCCTTGTGGGAGAAGGAGGCGGGACGTTTGCCTTTTCGGCTAGAGGCTCTGCCGCTGCCGAGCACCATGAGATGTTGCGTCTCTGGGAAAGCACAGATCCCCAGTGCTGTTGTGCCTGTAGATAGGGCACCAAGGGACCATGAAGAGCAGCAAGCGCTTTCATGGCTGGGCCCTTCCTTGTGGGAGAAGGAGCCGGACGTTTGCCTTTTCGGCAAGAGCCTCTGCCGTGGCCGAGAGCCATGTCATGTTGCATCTCTAAGAAAGCACAGATCCCCAGTGATGTTGTGCCAGTAGATAGGGCACCAAGGGACCATGAAGAGCAGCAAGAGCTGTCATGGCTGGGCGCTTCCTTGTTGTAGAAGGAGGCGGATGTTTGCCTTTTCGGCAAGAGTCTCTGCCGCGGCTGAGCACCATGAGATGTTGCGTCTCTGGGAAAGCACAGATGCCCAGTGCTGTTGTGCTTGTATATAGGGTGCCAAGCGTAAGTGAAGAGCAGCAAGAGCTTTCAGGGCTGGGCCCTTCCTTGTGGGAGAAGGAGCCGGACGTTTGCCTTTTATGCAAGAGGCTGTGCTGCTGCCGAGCACCATGAGATGTTGCGTCTCTGGGAAAGCACAGATCCCCAGTGCTGTTGTGCCTGTAGATAGGGCACCAAGGGACCGTGAAGAGCAGCAAGAGCTTTCAGGGCTGGGCCCTTCCTTGTGGGAGAATGAGCCGGACGTTGCCTTTTAGGCAAGAGGCTCTGCCGCTGCAGAGTGCCATGAGATGTTGTGTCTCTGGGAAAGCACAGATCCCCAGTGCTGTTGTGCCTGTAGATAGGGCGCGAAGGGACCATAAAGAGCAGCAGAGCTTTCAGGGCTGGGCCCTTCCTGTGGGAGAAGGAGCCGGACGTTTGCCTTTTCGGCAAGAAGCTCTGCAGTGGCCGAGCGCCATGAGATGTTGCGTCTCTGGGACAGCACAGATCCCCAGTGCTGTTGTGCCTGTAGATAGGGTTCCAAGTGATCGTGAAGAGCAGCAAGGGCTTTCAGGCTGGGCCCTTCCTTGTGGGAGAAGGAGGAGGACGTTTGCCTTTTCGGCAAGAGGCTCTGCCGCTGACGAGTGACATGAGATGTTGCGTCTCTGGGAAAGCACAGATCCCCAGTGCTGTTGTGCCTGTAGATAGGGCACCAAGGGACCGTGAAGAGCAGCAAGAGCTTCAGGGCTGGGCCCTTCCTTGTGGGAGAATGAGCCGGACGTTTGCCTTTTAGGCAAGAGGCTCTGCCGCTGCAGAGTGCCATGAGATGTTGTGTCTCTGGGAAAGCACAGATCCCCAGTGCTGTTGTGCCTGTAGATAGGGCGCGAAGGGACCATAAAGAGCAGCAAGAGCTTTCAGGGCTGGGCCCTTCCTTGTGGGAGAAGGAGCCGGACGTTTGCCTTTTCGGCAAGAAGCTCTGCAGTGGCCGAGCGCCATGAGATGTTGCGTCTCTGGGACAGCACAGATCCCCAGTGCTGTTGTGCCTGTAGATAGGGTTCCAAGTGATCGTGAAGAACAGCAAGAGCTTTCAGGGCTAGGCCCTTCCTTGTGGCAGAAGGAGCCGGACGTTTGCCTTTTCGGCAAGAGGCTGTGCTACTGCCGAGCACCATGAGATGTTGCGTCTCTGGGAAAGCACAGATCCCCAGTGCTGTTGTGCCTGGTAGATAGGGCACCAAGGGGACCGTAAAGAGCAGCAAGGGCTTTCAGGGCTGTTCCCTTCCTTGTGGGAGAAGGAGCCGGACGTTTGCCTTTTCGGCAAGAGCCTCTGCCGCGGCCGAGCGCCATGAGATGTTGCGTCTCTGGGAAAGCACAGATCCCCAGTGCTGTTGTGCCTGTAGATAGGGTTCCAAGCGTAGGTGAAGAGCAGCCATAGCTTTCAAGGCTGGGCCCTTTCTTGTGGGAGAAGGAGCTGGACGTTGC
>NC_068941.1:22847072-22990821 GCF_026419915.1 Harpia harpyja
AAAGGCAAACGTCCGGCTCCTTCTCCCACAAGGAAGGGCCCAGCCCTGAAAGCTCTTGCTGCTCTTCACCTACCCTTGGCGCCCTATCTACAGGCACAACAGCACTGGGGATCTGTGCTTTCCCAGAGAAGCAACATCTCATGGCGCTCGGCCGCGGCAGAGCCTCTTGCCGAAAAGGCAAACGTCCGCTCCTTGTCCCAGAAGGAAGGGCCCAGCCCTGAAAGTTCTTGCTGCTCTTCACGGTCACTTGGAGCCCTATCTACAGGCACAACAGCACTGGGGATCTGTGCTTTCTTGCAGAGGGAACATCTCATGGCGCTCGGCCGCGGCACAGCCTCTTGCCGAAAAGGCAAACGTCCGGCTCCTTCTCCCACAAGGAAGGGCCCAGCCCTGAAAGCTCTTGCTGCTGTTCACGGTCACTTGGCGCCCTATCTACAGGCACAACAGCACTGGGGATCTGTGCTTTCCCAGAGACGCGACATCTCATGGCGCTCGGCCGCGGCAGAGCCTCTTGCCGAAAAGGCAAACGTCCGGCTCCTTCTCCCACAAGGAAGGGCCCAGCCCTGAAAGCTCTTGCTGCTCTTCACCTATGCTTGGCACCCTATCTACAGGCACAACAGCAGTGGGGATCTGTGCTTTCCCAGAGACGCAACATCTCATGGCACTCAGCAGCGGCAGAGCCTCTTGCCGAAAAGGCAAACGTCCGGCTCCTTCTCCCACAAGGAAGGGCTCAGCCCTGAAAGCTCTGGCTGCTCTTCACCTACCCTTGGCACCCTATCTACAGGCACAACAACACTGGGGATCTGTGCTTTCCCAGAGACGCAACATCTCATGGCGCTCGGCCGCGGCAGAGCCTCTTGCCGAAAAGGCAAACGTCCGGCTCCTTCTCCCACAAGGAAGGGCCCAGCCCTGAAAGCTCTTGCTGCTGTTCACGGTCACTTGGCGCACTATCTACAGGCACAACAGCACTGGGGATCTGTGCTTTCGCAGAGACGCAACATCTCATGGTGCTCGGCCACGGCTGAGACTTGCCAAAAAGGCAAACGTCCGGCTCCTTCTCCCACAAGGAAGGGCCCAGCCCTGAAAGATCTTGCTGCAGTTCACGGTCCCTTGGAACCCTATCTACAGGCACAACAGCATTGGGGATCTGTGCTTTCCCAGAGACGCAACATCTCTTGGCGCTCGGCCGCGGCACAGCCTCTTGCCGAAAAGGCAAACGTCCGGCTCCTTCTCCCACAAGGAAGGGCTCAGCCCTGAAAGCTCTGGCTGCTCTTCACCTACCCTTGGCACCCTATCTACAGGCACAACAGCACTGGGGATCTGTGCTTTCCCAGAGACGCAACATCTCATGGCGCTCGGCAGCGGCAGAGCCTCTTGCCGAAAAGGCAAACGTCCGGCTCCTTCTCCCACAAGGAAGGGCCCAGCCCTGAAAGCTCTTGCTGCTGTTCACGGTCCCTTGGAGCCCTATCTACAGGCACAACAGCACTGGGGATCTGTGCTTTCCCACAGACGCAACATCTCATGGCGCTCGGCCGCGTCTGAGACTCTTGCCGAAAAATGCAAACGTCCGGCTCCTTCTCCCACAAGGAAGGGCCCAGCCCTGAAAGCTCTTGCTGCTCTTCACGGTCCCTTGGTGCCCTATCTACAGGCACAACAGCACTGGGGATCTGTGCTTTCCCAGAGACGCAACATCTCATAGCGCTCGGCCGCGGCACAGCCTCTTGCCGAAAAGGCAAACGTCCGGCTCCTTCTCCCACAAGGAAGGGCCCAGCCCTGAAAGCTCTTGCTGCTCTTCACCTATGCTTGGCGCCCTATCTACAGGCACAACAGCACTGGGGATCTGTGCTTTCCCACAGACGAAACATCTCATGGTGCTCGGCCGCTGCTGAGACTTGCCAAAAAGGCAAACGTCCGGCTCCTTCTCCCACAAGGAAGGGCCCAGCCCTGAAAGCTCTTGCTGCTCTTCACCTACCCTTGGCGCCCTATCTACAGGCACAACAGCACTGGGGATCTGTGCTTTCCCAGAGAAGCAACATCTCATGGCGCTCGGCCGCGGCAGAGCCTCTTGCCGAAAAGGCAAACGTCCGCTCCTTGTCCCAGAAGGAAGGGCCCAGCCCTGAAAGTTCTTGCTGCTCTTCACGGTCACTTGGAGCCCTATCTACAGGCACAACAGCACTGGGGATCTGTGCTTTCTTGCAGAGGGAACATCTCATGGCGCTCGGCCGCGGCACAGCCTCTTGCCGAAAAGGCAAACGTCTGGCTCCTTCTCCCACAAGGAAGGGCCCAGCCCTGAAAGCTATTGCTGCTCTTCAGCTACGCTTCGCGCGCTATCCACAGGCACAACAGCACTGGGGATCTGTGCTTTCCCACAGACGCAACATCTCATGGCGCTCGGCCGCGGCAGAGCCTCTTGCCGAAAAGGAAAACGTCTGTCTCCTTCTCCCACAAGGAAGGGCCCAGCCCTGAAAGCTCTTCCTGCTCTTCAGCTATGCTTGGCGCCCTATCCACAGGCACAACAGCACTGGGGATCTGTGCTTTCCCACAGACGCAACATCTCATGGTGCTCGGCCGCGGCTGAGACTTGCCAAAAAGGCAAACGTCCGGCTCCTTCTCCCACAAGGAAGGGCCCAGCCCTGAAAGCTCTTGCTGCAGTTCACGGTCCCTTGGAGCCCTATCTACAGGCACAACAGCACTGGGGATCTGTGCTTTCCCAGAGACGCAACATCTCTTGGCGCTCGGCCGCGGCACAGCCTCTTGCCGAAAAGGCAAACGTCCGGCTCCTTCTCCCACAAGGAAGGGCTCAGCCCTGAAAGCTCTGGCTGCTCTTCACCTACCCTTGGCGCCCTATCTACAGGCACAACAGCACTGGGGATCTGTGCTTTCCCAGAGACGCAACATCTCATGGCGCTCGGCCGCGGCAGAGCCTCTTGCCCAAAAGGCAAACGTCCGGCTCCTTCTCCCACAAGGAAGGGCCCAGCCCTGAAAGCTCTTGCTGCTGTTCACGGTCACTTGGCGCCCTATCTACAGGCACAACAGCACTGGGGATCTGTGCTTTCCCACAGACGCAACATCTCATGGCACTCGGCCGCGGCACAGCCTCTTGACGAAAAGGCAAACGTCCGGCTCCTTCTCCCACAAGGAAGGGCCCAGCCCTGAAAGCTCTTGATGCTCTTCACGGTTCCCTGATGCCCTATCTACAGGCACAACAGCACTGGGGATCTGTGCTTTCCCACAGACGCAACATCTCATGGTGCTCGGCCGCTGCTGAGACTTGCCCAAAAGGCAAACGTCCGGCTCCTTCTCCCACAAGGAAGGGCCCAGCCCTGAAAGCTCTTGCTGCACGTCACGGTAACTTGGCGCCCTATCTACAGGCACAACAGCACTGGGGATCTGTGCTTTCCCAGAGAAGCAACATCTCATGGCGCTCGGCCGCGGCAAAGCTTCTTGCCGAAAAGGCAAACGTCCGGCTCCTTCTCCCACATGGAAGGGCCCAGCCCTGAAAGCTCTTGCTGCTCTTCACAGTCACTTGCCGCCCTATCTACAGGCACAACAGCACTGGGGATCTGTGCTTTCCCAGAGAAGCAACATCTCATGGCGCTCGGCCGCGGCAGAGCCTCTTGCCGAAAAGGCAAACGTCTGGCTCCTTCTCCCACAAGGAAGGGCCCAGCCCTGAAAGCTCTTGCTTCTCTTCAGCTACGCTTGGCGCCCTATCCACAGGAACAACAGCACTGGGGATCTGTGCTTTCCCACAGACGCAACATCTCATGGCGCTCGGCCGCGGCATAGCGTCTTGCCGAAAAGGCAAACGTCTGGCTCCTTGTCCCACAAGGAAGGGCCCAGCCCTAAAAGCTCTTGCTGCTCTTAACGGTCACTTGGTGCCCTATCCACAGGCACAACAGCACTGCGGATCTGTGCTTTCCCACAGACGTGACATCTCATGGCGCTCGGCCGCGGCAGAGCCTCTTTCCCAAAAGGCAAACATCCGGCTCCTTCTCCCACAAGGAAGGGCCCAGCCCTGAAAGCTCTTGCTGCTCTTCAAGGTGCCCTGGCGCCCTAACTACAGGCACAACAGCACTGGGGATCTGTGCTTTCCCGCAGACGCGACATCTCATGGTGCTTGGCCGCGGCAGAGCCTCTTGCCGCAAAGGCAAACGTCCGGCTCCTTGTCCCACAAGGAAGGGCCCAGCCCTGAAAGTTTTTGCTGCTCTTCACGGTCACTTGGAGCCCTATCTACAGGCACAACAGCACTGGGGATCTGTGCTTTCCCAGAGACGCAACATCTCTTGGCGCTCGGCCGCGGCACAGCCTCTTGCCGAAAAGGCAAACGTCCGGCTCCTTCTCCCACAAGGAAGGGCTCAGCCCTGAAAGCTCTGGCTGCTCTTCACCTACCCTTGGCACCCTATCTACAGGCACAACAGCACTGGGGATCTGTGCTTTCCCACAGACGCAACATCTCATGGCGCTCGGCCGCGTCTGAGACTCTTGCCGAAAAATGCAAACGTCCGGCTCCTTCTCCCACAAGGAAGGGCCCAGCCCTGAAAGCTCTTGCTGCTCTTCACGGTCACTTGGCGCCCTATCTACAGGCACAACAGCACTGGGGATCTGTGCTTTCCCAGAGACGCAACATCTCATGGCACTCGGCCGCGGCACAGCCTCTTGCCGAAAAGGCAAACGTCCGGCTCCTTCTCCCACAAGGAAGGGCCCAGACCTGAAAGCTCTTGCTGCTCTTCACCTATGCTTGGCGCCCTATCTACAGGCACAACAGCACTGGGGATCTGTGCTTTCCCACAGACGAAACATCTCATGGTGCTCGGCCGCTGCTGAGACTTGCCAAAAAGGCAAACGTCCGGCTCCTTCTCCCACAAGGAAGGGCTCAGCCCTGAAAGCTCTTGCTGCTGTTCACGGTCACTTGGCGCCCTAACTACAGGCACAACAGCACTGGGGATCTGTGCTTTCCCAGAGACGCAACATCTCATGGCGCTCGGCCGCGGCACAGCCTCTTGCCCAAAAGGCAAACGTCCGGCTCCTTCTCCCACAAGGAAGGGCCCAGCCCTGAAAGCTCTTGCTGCTGTTCACGGTCCCTTGGCGCCCTATCTACAGGCACAACAGCACTGGGGATCTGTGCTTTCCCACAGACGCAACATCTCATGGCACTCGGCCGCGGCAGAGCCTCTTGCCGAAAAGGCAAACGTCCGGCTCCTTCTCCCACAAGGAAGGGCCCAGCCCTGAAAATTCTTGCTGCTCTTCACGATCACTTGGCGCCCTATCTACAGGCACAACAGCACTGGGGATCTGTGCTTTCCCACAGACGCAACATCTCATGGTGCTCGGCCGCTGCTGAGACTTGCCCAAAAGGCAAACGTCCGGCTCCTTCTCCCACAAGGAAGGGCCCAGCCCTGAAAGCTCTTGCTGCTCTTCACCTATGCTTGGCACCCTATCTACAGGCACAACAGCAGTGGGGATCTGTGCTTTCCCAGAGACGCAACATCTCATGGCGCTCGGCCGCGGCAGAGCCTCTTGCCGAAAAGGAAAACGTCCGGCTCCTTCTCCCACAAGGAAGGGCCCAGCCCTGAAAGCTCTTGCTGCTGTTCACGGTCACTTGGCGCCCTATCTACAGGCACAACAGCACTGGGGATCTGTGCTTTCCCAGAGACGCGACATCTCATGGCACTCGGCCGCGGCACAGCCTCTTGCCGAAAAGGCAAACGTCTGGCTCCTTCTCCCACAAGGAAGGGCCCAGCCCTGAAAATTCTTGCTGCTCTTCACGATCACTTGGCGCCCTATCTACAGGCACAACAGCACTGGGGATCTGTGCTTTCCCAGAGACGCAACATCTCATGGTGCTCGGCCGCTGCTGAGAGTTGCCCAAAAGGCAAACGTCCGGCTCCTTCTCCCACAAGGAAGGGCCCAGCCCTGAAAGCTCTTGCTGCACGTCACGGTAACTTGGCGCCCTATCTACAGGCACAACAGCACTGGGGATCTGTGCTTTCCCAGAGACGCAACATCTCATGGCGCTCGGCCGCGGCAGAGCCTCTTGCCGAAAAGGCAAACGTCCGTCTCCTTCTCCCACAAGGAAGGGCCCAGCCCTGAAAGCTCTTGCTGGTCTTCACCTATGCTTGGCACCCTATCTACAGGCACAACAGCACTGGGGATCTGTGCTTTCCCAGAGACGCAACATCTCATGGCACTCGGCAGCGGCAGAGCCTATTGCCGAAAAGGCAAACGTCCGGCTCCTTGTCCCACAAGGAAGGGCCCAGCCCTGAAAGCTCTTGCTGCTCTTCACGGTCCCTTGGCGCCCTATCTACAGGCACAACAGCACTGGGGATCTGTGCTTTCCCACAGACGCAACATCTCATGGTGCTCGGCCGCTGCTGAGAGTTGCCCAAAAGGCAAACGTCCGGCTCCTTCTCCCACATGGAAGGGCCAAGCCCTGAAAGCTCTTGCTGCTCTTCACGATCACTTGGCGCCTCATCCAGAGGCACAACAGCACTGGACATCTGTGCTTTCCCAGAGACACGACATCTCATGGCGCTCGGCCGCGGCAGAGCCTCTTGCCGAAAAGGCAAACGTCCGGCTCCTTCTCCCACAAGGAAGGGCCCAGCCCTGAAAGCTCTTGCTTCAGTTCACGGTCCCTTGGAGCCCTATCTACAGGCACAACAGCACTGGGGATCTGTGCTTTCCCAGAGACGCGACATCTCATGGCGCTCGGCCGCGGCAGAGCCTCTTGCCGAAAAGGCAAACGTCCGGCTCCTTCTCCCACAAGGAAGGGCCCAGCCCTGAAAGCTCTTGCTGCTCTTCACCTATGCTTGGCACCCTATCTACAGGCACAACAGCAGTGGGGATCTGTGCTTTCCCAGAGACGCAACATCTCATGGCACTCAGCAGCGGCAGAGCCTCTTGCCGAAAAGGCAAACGTCCGGCTCCTTCTCCCACAAGGAAGGGCTCAGCCCTGAAAGCTCTGGCTGCTCTTCACCTACCCTTGGCACCCTATCTACAGGCACAACAGCACTGGGGATCTGTGCTTTCCCAGAGACGCAACATCTCATGGCGCTCGGCCGCGGCAGAGCCTCTTGCCGAAAAGGCAAACGTCCGGCTCCTTCTCCCACAAGGAAGGGCCCAGCCCTGAAAGCTCTTGCTGCTGTTCACGGTCACTTGGCGCACTATCTACAGGCACAACAGCACTGGGGATCTGTGCTTTCGCAGAGACGCAACATCTCATGGTGCTCGGCCACGGCTGAGACTTGCCAAAAAGGCAAACGTCCGGCTCCTTCTCCCACAAGGAAGGGCCCAGCCCTGAAAGATCTTGCTGCAGTTCACGGTCCCTTGGAACCCTATCTACAGGCACAACAGCATTGGGGATCTGTGCTTTCCCAGAGACGCAACATCTCTTGGCGCTCGGCCGCGGCACAGCCTCTTGCCGAAAAGGCAAACGTCCGGCTCCTTCTCCCACAAGGAAGGGCTCAGCCCTGAAAGCTCTGGCTGCTCTTCACCTACCCTTGGCACCCTATCTACAGGCACAACAGCACTGGGGATCTGTGCTTTCCCAGAGACGCAACATCTCATGGCGCTCGGCAGCGGCAGAGCCTCTTGCCGAAAAGGCAAACGTCCGGCTCCTTCTCCCACAAGGAAGGGCCCAGCCCTGAAAGCTCTTGCTGCTGTTCACGGTCCCTTGGAGCCCTATCTACAGGCACAACAGCACTGGGGATCTGTGCTTTCCCACAGACGCAACATCTCATGGCGCTCGGCCGCGTCTGAGACTCTTGCCGAAAAATGCAAACGTCCGGCTCCTTCTCCCACAAGGAAGGGCCCAGCCCTGAAAGCTCTTGCTGCTCTTCACGGTCCCTTGGTGCCCTATCTACAGGCACAACAGCACTGGGGATCTGTGCTTTCCCAGAGACGCAACATCTCATGGCGCTCGGCCGCGGCACAGCCTCTTGCCGAAAAGGCAAACGTCCGGCTCCTTCTCCCACAAGGAAGGGCCCAGCCCTGAAAGCTCTTGCTGCTCTTCACCTATGCTTGGCGCCCTATCTACAGGCACAACAGCACTGGGGATCTGTGCTTTCCCACAGACGAAACATCTCATGGTGCTCGGCCGCTGCTGAGACTTGCCAAAAAGGCAAACGTCCGGCTCCTTCTCCCACAAGGAAGGGCCCAGCCCTGAAAGCTCTTGCTGCTCTTCACCTACCCTTGGCGCCCTATCTACAGGCACAACAGCACTGGGGATCTGTGCTTTCCCAGAGAAGCAACATCTCATGGCGCTCGGCCGCGGCAGAGCCTCTTGCCGAAAAGGCAAACGTCCGGCTCCTTCTCCCACAAGGAAGGGCCCAGCCCTGAAAGCTCTTGCTGCTCTTAACCTATGCGTGGCACCCTATCTACAGGCACAACAGCACTGGGGATCTGTGCTTTCCCAGAGACGCAACATCTCATGGCGCTCAGCAGCGGCAGAGCCTCTTGCCGAAAAGGCAAACGTCCGGCTCCTTCTCCCACAAGGAAGGGCCCAGCCCTGAAAGCTCTTGGTGCTCTTCACCTACCCTTGGCGCCCTATCTACTGGCACAACAGCACTGGGGATCTGTGCTTTCCCAGAGACGCAACATCTCATGGTGCTCGGCCGCGGCTGAGACTTGCCAAAAAGGCAAACGTCCGGCTCCTTCTCCCACAAGGAAGGGCCCAGCCCTGAAAGCTCTTGCTGCAGATCACGGTCCCTTGGAACCCTATCTACAGGCACAACAGCACTGGGGATCTGTGCTTTCCCAGAGACGCAACATCTCTTGGCGCTCGGCCGCGGCACAGCCTCTTGCCGAAAAGGCAAACGTCCGGCTCCTTCTCCCACAAGGAAGGGCTCAGCCCTGAAAGCTCTGGCTGCTCTTCACCTACCCTTGGCGCCCTATCTACAGGCACAACAGCACTGGGGATCTGTGCTTTCCCAGAGACGCAACATCTCATGGCGCTCGGCCGCGGCAGAGCCTCTTGCCAAAAAGGAAAACGTCCGGCTCCTTCTCCCACAAGGAAGGGCCCAGCCCTGAAAGCTCTTGCTGCTGTTCACGGTCACTTGGCGCCCTATCTACAGGCACAACAGCACTGGGGATCTGTGCTTTCCCACAGACGCAACATCTCATGGCACTCGGCCGCGGCACAGCCTCTTGCCGAAAAGGCAAACGTCCGGCTCCTTCTCCCACAAGGAAGGGCCCAGCCCTGAAAATTCTTGCTGCTCTTCACGATCACTTGGCGCCCTATCTACAGGCACGACAGCACTGGGGATCTGTGCTTTCCCACAGACGCAACATCTCATGGTGCTCGGCCGCTGCTGAGACTTGCCCAAAAGGCAAACGTCCGGCTCCTTCTCCCACAAGGAAGGGCCCAGCCCTGAAAGCTCTTGCTGCACGTCACGGTAACTTGGCGCCCTATCTACAGGCACAACAGCACTGGGGATCTGTGCTTTCCCAGAGACGCAACATCTCATGGCGCTCGGCCGCGGCAAAGCTTCTTGCCGAAAAGGCAAACGTCCGGCTCCTTCTCCCACAAGGAAGGGCCCAGCCCTGAAAGCTCTTGCTGCTCTTCACGATCACTTGGCGCCTCATCCAGAGGCACAACAGCACTGGAGATCTGTGCTTTCCCAGAGACGCAACATCTCATGGCGCTCGGCCGCGGCACAGCCTCTTGCCGAAAAGGCAAACGTCCGGCTCCTTCTCCCACAAGGAAGGGTCCAGCCCTGAAAGCTCTTGCTGCAGTTCACGGTCCCTTGGAGCCCTATCTACAGGCACAACAGCACTGGGGATCTGTGCTTTCCCAGAGACGCAACATCTCTTGGCGCTCGGCCGCGGCACAGCCTCTTGCCGAAAAGGCAAACGTCCGGCTCCTTCTCCCACAAGGAAGGGCCCAGCCCTGAAAGCTCTTGCTGCTCTTCACGATCACTTGGCGCCCCATCCACAGGCACAACAGCACTGGGGATCTGTGCTTTCCCACAGACGCAACATCTCATGGCGCTCGGCCGCGGCAGAGCCTCTTGCCGAAAAGGCAAACGTCCGTCTCCTTCTCCCACAAGGAAGGGCCCAGCCCTGAAAGCTCTTGCTGGTCTTCACCTATGCTTGGCACCCTATCTACAGGCACAACAGCACTGGGGATCTGTGCTTTCCCAGAGGCGCAACATCTCATGGCACTCGGCAGCGGCAGAGCCTATTGCCGAAAAGGCAAACGTCCGGCTCCTTGTCCCACAAGGAAGGGCCCAGCCCTGAAAGCTCTTGCTGCTCTTCACCTACGCTTGGCACCCTATCTACAGGCACAACAGCACTGGGGATCTGTGCGTTCCCAGAGATGCAACATGTCATGGAACTCGGCCGCGGCACAGCCTCTTGCCGAAAAGGCAAACGTCCGGCTCCTTCTCCCACAAGGAAGGGCCCAGCCCTGAAAGCTCTTGCTGCTCTTCACGGTCACTTGGTGCCCTATCCACAGGCACAACAGCACTGGGGATCTGTGCTTTCGCAGAGACGCAACATCTCATGGTGCTCGGCCGTGGCTGAGTGTCTTGCCGAAAAGGCAAACGTCTGGCTCCTTCTCCCACAAGGAAGGGCCCAGCCCTGAAAGCTGTTGCTGCTCTTCACGATCACTTGGCACCCCATCCACAGGCACAACAGAACTGGGGATCTGTGCTTTCCCAGAGACGCAACATCTCATGGCGCTCGGCCGCGGCACAGCCTCTTGCCGAAAAGGCAAACGTCCGGCTCCTTCTCCCACAAGGAAGGGCCCAGCCCTGAAAGCTCTTGCTGCTGTTCACGGTCCCTTGGCGCCCTATCTACAGGCACAACAGCACTGGGGATCTGTGCTTTCCCAGAGACGCAACATCTCATGGCGCTCGGCCGCGGCAGAGCCTCTTGCCGAAAAGGCAAACGTCCGGCTCCTTCTCCCACAAGGAAGGGCCCAGCCCTGAAAGATCTTGCTGCTCTTCACCTATGCTTGGCACCCTATCTACAGGCACAACAGCACTGGGGATCTGTGCTTTCCCAGAGGCGCAACATCTCATGGCGCTCGGCAGCGGCAGAGCCTCTTGCCGAAAAGGCAAACGTCCGGCTCCTTCTCCCACAAGGAAGGGCCCAGCCCTGAAAGCTCTTGCTGCAGTTCACAGTCCCTTGGAGCCCTATCTACAGGCACAACAGCACTGGGGATCTGTGCTTTCCCAGAGACGCAACATCTCATGGCGCTCGGCCGCGGCACAGCCTCTTGCCGAAAAGGCAAACGTCCGGCTCCTTCTCCCACAAGGAAGGGCCCAGCCCTGTAAGCTCTTGCTGCTCTTCACGGTCATTTGGCGCTCTATCTACAGGCATAACAGCACTGGGGATCTGTGCTTTCCCAGAGACGCAACATCTCATGGTGCTCGGCCGTGTCTGAGAGTCTTGCCAAAAAGGCAAACGTCCGGCTCCTTCTCCCACAAGGAAGGGCCCAGCCCTGAAAGCTCTTGCTGCTCTTCACGATCACTTGGCGCCCCATCCACAGGCACAACAGCACTGGGGATCTGTGCTTTCCCACAGACGCAACATCTCATGGCGCTCGGCCGCGGCAGAGCCTCTTGCCGAAAAGGCAAACGTCCGGCTCCTTCTCCCACAAGGAAGGGCCCAGCCCTGAAAATTCTTGCTGCTCTTCACGATCACTTGGCGCCCTATCTACAGGCACAACAGCACTGGGGATCTGTGCTTTCCCACAGACGCAACATCTCATGGTGCTCGGCCGCTGCTGAGACTTGCCCAAAAGGCAAACGTCCGGCTCCTTCTCCCACAAGGAAGGGCCCAGCCCTGAAAGCTCTTGCTGCAGTTCACGGTCCCTTGGAGCCCTATCTACAGGCACAACAGCACTGGGGATCTGTGCTTTCCCAGAGACGCAACATCTCTTGGCGCTCGGCCGCGGCACAGCCTCTTGCCGAAAAGGCAAACGTCCGGCTCCTTCTCCCACATGGAAGGGCCCAGCCCTGAAAGCTCTTGCTGCTCTTCACGATCACTTGGCGCCTCATCCAGAGGCACAACAGCACTGGACATCTGTGCTTTCCCAGAGACACGACATCTCATGGCGCTCGGCCGCGGCAGAGCCTCTTGCCGAAAAGGCAAACGTCCGGCTCCTTCTCCCACAAGGAAGGGCCCAGCCCTGAAAGCTCTTGCTTCAGTTCATGGTCCCTTGGAGCCCTATCTACAGGCACAACAGCACTGGGGATCTGTGCTTTCCCAGAGACGCGACATCTCATGGCGCTCGGCCGCGGCAGAGCCTCTTGCCGAAAAGGCAAACGTCCGGCTCCTTCTCCCACAAGGAAGGGCCCAGCCCTGAAAGCTCTTGCTGCTCTTCACCTATGCTTGGCACCCTATCTACAGGCACAACAGCAGTGGGGATCTGAACTTTCCCAGAGACGCAACATCTCATGGCACTCAGCAGCGGCAGAGCCTCTTGCCGAAAAGGCAAACGTCCGGCTCCTTCTCCCACAAGGAAGGGCTCAGCCCTGAAAGCTCTGGCTGCTCTTCACCTACCCTTGGCACCCTATCTACAGGCACAACAGCACTGGGGATCTGTGCTTTCCCAGAGACGCAACATCTCATGGCGCTCGGCCGCGGCAGAGCCTCTTGCCGAAAAGGCAAACGTCCGGCTCCTTCTCCCACAAGGAAGGGCCCAGCCCTGAAAGCTCTTGCTGCTGTTCACGGTCACTTGGCGCACTATCTACAGGCACAACAGCACTGGGGATCTGTGCTTTCGCAGAGACGCAACATCTCATGGTGCTCGGCCGCGGCTGAGACTTGCCGAAAAGGCAAACGTCCGGCTCCTTCTCCCACAAGGAAGGGCCCAGCCCTGAAAGCTCTTGCTGCAGTTCACGGTCCCTTGGAACCCTATCTACAGGCACAACAGCACTGGGGATCTGTGCTTTCCCAGAGACGCAACATCTCTTGGCGCTCGGCCGCGGCACAGCCTCTTGCCGAAAAGGCAAACGTCCGGCTCCTTCTCCCACAAGGAAGGGCTCAGCCCTGAAAGCTCTGGCTGCTCTTCACCTACCCTTGGCACCCTATCTACAGGCACAACAGCACTGGGGATCTGTGCTTTCCCAGAGACGCAACATCTCATGGCGCTCGGCAGCGGCAGAGCCTCTTGCCGAAAAGGCAAACGTCCGGCTCCTTCTCCCACAAGGAAGGGCCCAGCCCTGAAAGCTCTTGCTGCTGTTCACGGTCACTTGGCGCCCTATCTACAGGCACAACAGCACTGGGGATCTGTGCTTTCCCACAGACGCAACATCTCATGGCGCTCGGCCGCGGCACAGCCTCTTGCCGAAAAGGCAAACGTCCGGCTCCTTCTCCCACAAGGAAGGGCCCAGCCCTGAAAGCTCTTGCTGCTCTTCACCTATGCTTGGCGCCCTATCTACAGGCACAACAGCACTGGGGATCTGTGCTTTCCCACAGACGAAACATCTCATGGTGCTCGGCCGCTGCTGAGACTTGCCAAAAAGGCAAACGTCCGGCTCCTTCTCCCACAAGGAAGGGCCCAGCCCTGAAAGCTCTTGCTGCTCTTAACCTATGCGTGGCACCCTATCTACAGGCACAACAGCACTGGGGATCTGTGCTTTCCCAGAGACGCAACATCTCATGGCGCTCAGCAGCGGCAGAGCCTCTTGCCGAAAAGGCAAACGTCCGGCTCCTTCTCCCACAAGGAAGGGCCCAGCCCTGAAAGCTCTTGGTGCTCTTCACCTACCCTTGGCGCCCTATCTACTGGCACAACAGCACTGGGGATCTGTGCTTTCCCAGAGACGCAACATCTCATGGTGCTCGGCCGCGGCTGAGACTTGCCAAAAAGGCAAACGTCCGGCTCCTTCTCCCACAAGGAAGGGCCCAGCCCTGAAAGCTCTTGCTGCAGTTCACGGTCCCTTGGAGCCCTATCTACAGGCACAACAGCACTGGGGATCTGTGCTTTCCAGAGACGCAACATCTCTTGGCGCTCGGCCGCGGCACAGCCTCTTGCCGAAAAGGCAAAACGTCCGGCTCCTTCTCCCACAAGGAAGGGCTCAGCCCTGAAAGCTCTGGCTGCTCTTCACCTACCCTTGGCGCCCTATCTACAGGCACAACAGCACTGGGGATCTGTGCTTTCCCAGAGACGCAACATCTCATGGCGCTCGGCCGCGGCAGAGCCTCTTGCCAAAAAGGAAAACGTCCGGCTCCTTCTCCCACAAGGAAGGGCCCAGCCCTGAAAGCTCTTGCTGCTGTTCACGGTCACTTGGCGCCCTATCTACAGGCACAACAGCACTGGGGATCTGTGCTTTCCCACAGACGCAACACCTCATGGCACTCGGCGCGGCACAGCCTCTTGCCGAAAAGGCAAACGTCCGGCTCCTTCTCCCACAAGGAAGGGCCCAGCCCTGAAAATTCTTGCTGCTCTTCACGATCACTTGGCGCCCTATCTACAGGCACAACAGCACTGGGGATCTGTGCTTTCCCAGAGATGCAACATCTCATGGTGCTCGGCCGCTGCTGAGACCTTGCCCAAAAGGCAAACGTCCGGCTCCTTCTCCCACAAGGAAGGGCCCAGCCCCTGAAAGCTCTTGCTGCACGTCACGGTAACTTGGCGCCCTATCTACAGGCACAACAGCACTGGGGATCTGTGCTTTCCCACAGACGCAACATCTCATGGCGCTCGGCCGCGGCAAAGCTTCTTGCCGAAAAGGCAAACGTCCGGCTCCTTCTCCCACAAGGAAGGGCCCAGCCCTGAAAGCTCTTGCTGCTCTTCACGATCACTTGGCGCCTCATCCAGAGGCACAACAGCACTGGAGATCTGTGCTTTCCCACAGACGCGACATCTCATGGCGCTCGGCCGCGGCAGAGCCTCTTGCCGAAAAAGGCAAACGTCCGGCTCCTTCTCCCACAAGGAAGGGCTCAGCCCTGAAAGCTCTTGCTGCTCTTCACAGTCCCTTGGCGCCCTATCTACAGGCACAACAGCACTGGGGATCTGTGCTTTCCCGGAGACGCAACATCTCATGGCGCTCGGTCCGCGGCTGAGACTTGCCAAAAAGGCAAACGTCCGGCTCCTTCTCCCACAAGGAAGGGCCCAGCCCTGAAAGCTCTTGCTGCTCTTCACGGTCACTTGGAGCCCTATCTAAAGACACAACAGCACTGGGGATCTGTGCTTTCCCACAGACGTGACATCTCATGGCGCTCGGCCGCGGCACAGCCTCTTGCAGAAAAGGCAAACGTCCAGCTCCTTCTCCCACAAGGAAGGGCCCAGCCCTGAAAATTCTTGCTGCTCTTCACGATCACTTGGCACCCCCATCCACAGGCACAACAGCACTGGGGATCTGTGCTTTCCCAGAGACGCAACATCTCATGGCGCTCGGCCGCGGCACAGCCTCTTGCCGAAAAGGCAAACGTCCGGCTCCTTCTCCCACAAGGAAGGGTCCAGCCCTGAAAGCTCTTGCTGCAGTTCACGGTCCCTTGGAGCCCTATCTACAGGCACAACAGCACTGGGGATCTGTGCTTTCCCAGAGACGCAACATCTCTTGGCGCTCGGCCGCGGCACAGCCTCTTGCCGAAAAGGCAAACGTCCAGCTCCTTCTCCCACAAGGAAGGGCCCAGCCCTGAAAGCTCTTGCTGCTCTTCACCTACGCTTGGTGCCCTATCTACAGGCACAACAGCACTGGGGATCTGTGCTTTCCCAGAGACGCAACATCTCATGGTGCTCGGCCGTGTCTGAGAGTCTTGCCAAAAAGGCAAACTTCCGGCTCCTTCTCCCACAAGGAAGGGCCCAGCCCTGAAAGCTCTTGCTGCTCTTCACGATCACTTGGCGCCCCATCCACAGGCACAACAGCACTGGGGATCTGTGCTTTCCCACAGACGCAACATCTCATGGCGCCTCGGCCGCGGCAGAGCCTCTTGCCGAAAAGGCAAACGTCCGTCTCCTTCTCCCACAAGGAAGGGCCCAGCCCTGAAAGCTCTTGCTGGTCTTCACCTATGCTTGGCACCCTATCTACAGGCACAACAGCACTGGGATCTGTGCTTTCCCAGAGGCGCAACATCTCATGGCACTCGGCAGCGGCAGAGCCTATTGCCGAAAAGGCAAACGTCCGGCTCCTTGTCCCACAAGGAAGGGCCCAGCCCTGAAAGCTCTTGCTGCTCTTCACGGTCCCTTGGCGCCCTATCTACAGGCACAACAGCACTGGGGGATCTGTGCTTTCCCAGAGACGCAACATCTCATGGCGCTCGGACCGCGGCTGAGACTCTTGCCAAAAAGGCAAACGTCCGGCTCCTTGTCCCACAAGGAAGGGCCCCAGCCCTGAAAGCTCTTGCTGCTCTTCACGGTCACTTGGCGCTCTATCTACAGGCACAACAGCACTGGGGATCTGTGCTTTCGCAGACACGCAACATCTCATGGTGCTCGGCCGTGGCTGAGTGTCTTGCCGAAAAGGCAAACGTCTGGCTCCTTCTCCCACAAGGAAGGGCCCAGCCCTGAAAGCTGTTGCTGCTCTTCACGATCACTTGGCACCCCATCCACAGGCACAACAGAACTGGGGATCTGTGCTTTCCCAGAGACGCAACATCTCATGGCGCTCGGCCGCGGCACAGCCTCTTGCCGAAAAGGGCAAACGTCCGGCTCCTTCTCCCACAAGGAAGGGCCCAGCCCTGAAAGCTCTTGCTGCTATTCACGGTCCCTTGGCGCCCTATCTACAGGCACAACAGCACTGGGGATCTGTGCTTTCCCAGAGACGCAACATCTCATGGCGCTCGGGCCGCGGCAGAGCCTCTTGCCGAAAAGGCAAACGTCCGGCTCCTTCTCCCACAAGGAAGGGCCCAGCCCTGAAAGCTCTTGCTGCTCTTCACCTATGCTTGGCACCCTATCTACAGGCACAACAGCACTGGGGATCTGTGCTTTCCCAGAGACGCAACATCTCATTGCGCTCGGCAGAGGCACAGCCTCTTGCCGAAAAGGCAAACGTCCGGCTCCTTCTCCCACAAGGAAGGGCCCAGCCCTGAAAGCTCTTGCTGCAGTTCACAGTCCCTTGGAGCCCTATCTACAGACACAACAGCACTGGGGATCTGTGCTTTCCCACAGACGCAACATCTCATGGCGCTCGGCCGCGGCACAGCCTCTTGCCGAAAAGGCAAACGTCCGGCTCCTTGTCCCACAAGGAAGGGCCCAGCCCTGTAAGCTCTTGCTGCTCTTCACGGTCATTTGGCGCTCTATCTACAGGCATAACAGCACTGGGGATCTGTGCTTTCCCAGAGACGCAACATCTCATGGTGCTCGGCCGTGTCTGAGAGTCTTGCCAAAAAGGCAAACGTCCGGCTCCTTCTCCCACAAGGAAGGGGCCCAGCCCTGAAAGCTCTTGCTGCTCTTCACGATCACTTGGCGCCCCATCCACAGGCACAACAGCACTGGGGATCTGTGCTTTCCCACAGACGCAACATCTCATGGCGCTCGGCCGCGGCACAGCCTCTTGCCGAAAAGGCAAACGTCCGGCTCCTTCTCCCACAAGGAAGGGCCCAGCCCTGAAAGCTCTTGCTGCTCTTCACCTATGCTTGGCACCCTATCTACAGGCACAACAGCACTGGGGATCTGTGCTTTCCCAGAGACGCAACATCTCATGGCGCTCAGCAGCGGCAGAGCCTCTTGCCGAAAAGGCAAACGTCCGGCTCCTTCTCCCACAAGGAAGGGCCCAGCCCTGAAAATTCTTGCTGCTCTTCACGATCACTTGGCGCCCTATCTACAGGCACAACAGCACTGGGGATCTGTGCTTTCCCAGAGATGCAACATCTCATGGTGCTCGGCCGCTGCTGAGACTTGCCCAAAAGGCAAACGTCCGGCTCCTTCTCCCACAAGGAAGGGCCCAGCCCTGAAAGCTCTTGCTGCACGTCACGGTAACTTGGCGCCCTATCTACAGGCACAACAGCACTGGGGATCTGTGCTTTCCCACAGACGCAACATCTCATGGCGCTCGGCCGCGGCAAAGCTTCTTGCCGAAAAGGCAAACGTCCGGCTCCTTCTCCCACAAGGAAGGGCCCAGCCCTGAAAGCTCTTGCTGCTCTTCACGATCACTTGGCGCCTCATCCAGAGGCACAACAGCACTGGAGATCTGTGCTTTCCCAGAGACATGGCGCTCGGCCGCGGCAGAGCCTCTTGCCGAAAAGGCAAACGTCCGGCTCCTTCTCCCACAAGGAAGGGCCCAGCCCTGAAAGCTCTTGCTTCAGTTCACGGTCCCTTGGAGCCCTATCTACAGGCACAACAGCACTGGGGATCTGTGCTTTCCCACAGACGCGACATCTCATGGCGCTCGGCCGCTTCATAGCCTCTTGCCGAAAAGGCAAACGTCCGGCTCCTTCTCCCACAAGGAAGGGCTCAGCCCTGAAAGCTCTTGCTGCTCTTCACAGTCCCTTGGCGCCCTATCTACAGGCACAACAGCACTGGGGATCTGTGCTTTCCCAGAGACGCAACATCTCATGGCGCTCGGCCGCGGCTGAGACTTGCCAAAAAGGCAAACGTCCGGCTCCTTCTCCCACAAGGAAGGGCCCAGCCCTGAAAGCTCTTGCTGCTCTTCACGGTCACTTGGAGCCCTATCTAAAGACACAACAGCACTGGGGATCTGTGCTTTCCCAGAGACGCAACATCTCATGGCGCTCGGCCGCGGCACAGCCTCTTGCAGAAAAGGCAAACGTCCAGCTCCTTCTCCCACAAGGAAGGGCCCAGCCCTGAAAATTCTTGCTGCTCTTCACGATCACTTGGCACCCCATCCACAGGCACAACAGCACTGGGGATCTGTGCTTTCCCAGAGACGCAACATCTCATGGCGCTCGGCCGCGGCACAGCCTCTTGCCGAAAAGGCAAACGTCCGGCTCCTTCTCCCACAAGGAAGGGTCCAGCCCTGAAAGCTCTTGCTGCAGTTCACGGTCCCTTGGAGCCCTATCTACAGGCACAACAGCACTGGGGATCTGTGCTTTCCCAGAGACGCAACATCTCTTGGCGCTCGGCCGCGGCACAGCCTCTTGCCGAAAAGGCAAACGTCCAGCTCCTTCTCCCACAAGGAAGGGCCCAGCCCTGAAAGCTCTTGCTGCTCTTCACCTACGCTTGGTGCCCTATCTACAGGCACAACAGCACTGGGGATCTGTGCTTTCCCAGAGACGCAACATCTCATGGTGCTCGGCCGTGTCTGAGAGTCTTGCCAAAAAGGCAAACTTCCGGCTCCTTCTCCCACAAGGAAGGGCCCAGCCCTGAAAGCTCCTGCTGCTGTTCACGGTCACTTGGCGCCCCATCCACAGGCACAACAGCACTGGGGATCTGTGCTTTCCCACAGACGCAACATCTCATGGCACTCGGCCGCGGCACAGCCTCTTGCCGAAAAGGCAAACGTCCGGCTCCTTCTCCCACAAGGAAGGGCCCAGCCCTGAAAATTCTTGCTGCTCTTCACGATCACTTGGCGCCCTATCTACAGGCACAACAGCACTGGGGATCTGTGCTTTCCCAGAGATGCAACATCTCATGGTGCTCGGCCGCTGCTGAGACTTGCCCAAAAGGCAAACGTCCGGCTCCTTCTCCCACAAGGAAGGGCCCAGCCCTGAAAGCTCTTGCTGCACGTCACGGTAACTTGGCGCCCTATCTACAGGCACAACAGCACTCTGGGGATCTGTGCTTTCCCACAGACGCAACATCTCATGGCGCTCGGCCGCGGCAAAGCTTCTTGCCGAAAAGGCAAACGTCCGGCTCCTTCTCCCACAAGGAAGGGCCCAGCCCTGAAAGCTCTTGCTGCTCTTCACGATCACTTGGCGCCTCATCCAGAGGCACAACAGCACTGGAGATCTGTGCTTTCCCACAGACGCGACATCTCATGGCGCTCGGCCGCGGCAGAGCCTCTTGCCGAAAGGCAAACGTCCGGCTCCTTCTCCCACAAGGAAGGGCTCAGCCCTGAAAGCTCTTGCTGCTCTTCACAGTCCCTTGGCGCCCTATCTACAGGCACAACAGCACTGGGGATCTGTGCTTTCCCGGAGACGCAACATCTCATGGCGCTCGGCCGCGGCTGAGACTTGCCAAAAAGGCAAACGTCCGGCTCCTTCTCCCACAAGGAAGGGCCCAGCCCTGAAAGCTCTTGCTGCTCTTCACGGTCACTTGGAGCCCTATCTAAAGACACAACAGCACTGGGGATCTGTGCTTTCCAGAGACGCAACATCTCATGGCGCTCGGCCGCGGCACAGCCTCTTGCAGAAAAGGCAAACGTCCAGCTCCTTCTCCCACAAGGAAGGGCCCAGCCCTGAAAATTCTTGCTGCTCTTCACGATCACTTGGCACCCCATCCACAGGCACAACAGCACTGGGGATCTGTGCTTTCCCAGAGACGCAACATCTCATGGCGCTCGGACCGCAGCACAGCCTCTTGCCGAAAAGGCAAACGTCCGGCTCCTTCTCCCACAAGGAAGGGTCCAGCCCTGAAAGCTCTTGCTGCAGTTCACGGTCCCTTGGAGCCCTATCTACAGGCACAACAGCACTGGGGATCTGTGCTTTCCCAGAGACGCAACATCTCTTGGCGCTCGGCCGCGGCACAGCCTCTTGCCGAAAAGGCAAACGTCCAGCTCCTTCTCCCACAAGGAAGGGCCCAGCCCTGAAAGCTCTTGCTGCTCTTCACCTACGCTTGGTGCCCTATCTACAGGCACAACAGCACTGGGGATCTGTGCTTTCCCAGAGACGCAACATCTCATGGTGCTCGGCCGTGTCTGAGAGTCTTGCCAAAAAGGCAAACTTCCGGCTCTTCTCCCACAAGGAAGGGCCCAGCCCTGAAAGCTCTTGCTGCTCTTCACGATCACTTGGCGCCCCATCCACAGGCACAACAGCACTGGGGATCTGTGCTTTCCCACAGACGCAACATCTCATGGCGCTCGGCCGCGGCAGAGCCTCTTGCGAAAAGGCAAACGTCCGTCTCCTTCTCCCACAAGGAAGGGCCCAGCCCTGAAAGCTCTTGCTGGTCTTCACCTATGCTTGGCACCCTATCTACAGGCACAACAGCACTGGGGATCTGTGCTTTCCCAGAGGCGCAACATCTCATGGCACTCGGCAGCGGCAGAGCCTATTGCCGAAAAGGCAAACGTCCGGCTCCTTGTCCCACAAGGAAGGGCCCAGCCCTGAAAGCTCTTGCTGCTCTTCACGGTCCCTTGGCGCCCTATCTACAGGCACAACAGCACTGGGGATCTGTGCTTTCCCAGAGACGCAACATCTCATGGCGCTCGGCCGCTGCTGAGACTCTTGCCAAAAAGGCAAACGTCCGGCTCCTTGTCCCACAAGGAAGGGCCAGCCCTGAAAGCTCTTGCTGCTCTTCACGGTCACTTGGCGCTCTATCTACAGGCACAACAGCACTGGGGATCTGTGCTTTCGCAGACTCGCAACATCTCATGGTGCTCGGCCGTGGCTGAGTGTCTTGCCGAAAAGGCAAACGTCTGGCTCCTTCTCCCACAAGGAAGGGCCCAGCCCTGAAAGCTGTTGCTGCTCTTCACGATCACTTGGCACCCCATCCACAGGCACAACAGAACTGGGGATCTGTGCTTTCCCAGAGACGCAACATCTCATGGCGCTCGGCCGCGGCACAGCCTCTTGCCGAAAAGGCAAACGTCCGGCTCCTTCTCCCACAAGGAAGGGCCCAGCCCTGAAAGCTCTTGCTGCTATTCACGGTCCCTTGGCGCCCTATCTACAGGCACAACAGAACTGGGGATCTGTGCTTTCCCAGAGACGCAACATCTCATGGCGCTCGGCCGCGGCTGAGACTTGCCAAAAAGGCAAACGTCCGGCTCCTTCTCCCACAAGGAAGGGCCCAGCCCTGAAAGCTCTTGCTGCTCTTCACGGTCACTTGGAGCCCTATCTAAAGACACAACAGCACTGGGGATCTGTGCTTTCCCAGAGACGCAACATCTCATGGCGCTCGAGCCGCGGCACAGCCTCTTGCAGAAAAGGCAAACGTCCAGCTCCTTCTCCCACAAGGAAGGGCCCAGCCCTGAAAATTCTTGCTGCTCTTCACGATCACTTGGCACCCCATCCACAGGCACAACAGCACTGGGGATCTGTGCTTTCCAGAGACGCAACATCTCATGGCGCTCGGCCGCGGCACAGCCTCTTGCCGAAAAGGCAAACGTCCGGCTCCTTCTCCCACAAGGAAGGGTCCAGCCCTGAAAGCTCTTGCTGCAGTTCACGGTCCCTTGGAGCCCTATCTACAGGCACAACAGCACTGGGGATCTGTGCTTTCCCAGAGACGCAACATCTCTTGGCGCTCGGCCGCGGGCACAGCCTCTTGCCGAAAAGGCAAACGTCCAGCTCCTTCTCCCACAAGGAAGGGCCCAGCCCTGAAAGCTCTTGCTGCTCTTCACCTACGCTTGGTGCCCTATCTACAGGCACAACAGCACTGGGGATCTGTGCTTTCCCAGAGACGCAACATCTCATGGTGCTCGGCCGTGTCTGAGAGTCTTGCCAAAAAGGCAAACTTCCGGCTCCTTCTCCCACAAGGAAGGGCCCAGCCCTGAAAGCTCTTGCTGCTCTTCACGATCACTTGGCGCCCCCATCCACAGGCACAACAGCACTGGGGATCTGTGCTTTCCCACAGACGCAACATCTCATGGCGCTCGGCCGCGGCAGAGCCTCTTGCCCAAAAGGCAAACGTCCGGCTCCTTCTCCCACAAGGAAGGGCCCAGCCCTGAAAGCTCTTGCTGGTCTTCACCTATGCTTGGCACCCTATCTACAGGCACAACAGCACTGGGGATCTGTGCTTTCCCAGAGGCGCAACATCTCATGGCACTCGGCAGCAGCAGAGCCTATTGCCGAAAAGGGAAACGTCCGGCTCCTTGTCCCACAAGGAAGGGCCAGCCCTGAAAGCTCTTGCTGCTCTTCACGGTCCCTTGGCGCCCTATCTACAGGCACAACAGCACTGGGGATCTGTGCTTTCCCAGAGACGCAACATCTCATGGCGCTCGGCCGCGGCTGAGACTCTTGCCAAAAAGGCAACGTCCGGCTCCTTGTCCCACAAGGAAGGGCCCAGCCCTGAAAGCTCTTGCTGCTCTTCACGGTCACTTGGCGCTCTATCTACAGGCACAACAGCACTGGGGATCTGTGCTTTCGCAGACACGCAACATCTCATGGTGCTCGGCCCGTGGCTGAGTGTCTTGCCGAAAAGGCAAACGTCTGGCTCCTTCTCCCACAAGGAAGGGCCCAGCCCTGAAAGCTGTTGCTGCTCTTCACGATCACTTGGCACCCCATCCACAGGCACAACAGAACTGGGGATCTGTGCTTTCCCAGAGACGCAACATCTCATGGCGCTCGGCCGCGGCACAGCCTCTTGCCGAAAAGGCAAACGTCCGGCTCCTTCTCCACAAGGAAGGGCCCAGCCCTGAAAGCTCTTGCTGCTCTTCACGGTCCCTTGGCGCCCTATCTACAGGCAACAACAGCACTGGGGATCTGTGCTTTCCCAGAGACGCAACATCTCATGGCGCTCGGCCGCGGCAGAGGCCTCTTGCCGAAAAGGCAAACGTCCGGACTCCTTTCTCCACAAGGAAGGGCCCAGCCCTGAAAGCTCTTGCTGCTCTTCACCTATGCTTGGCACCCTATCTACAGGCACAACAGCACTGGGGATCTGTGTCTGTGCTTTCCCAGAGACGCAACATCTCATTGCGCTCGGCCGTGTCTGAGAGTCTTGCCAAAAAGGCAAACGTCCGGCTCCTTCTCCCACAAGGAAGGGCCCAGCCCTGAAAGCTCTTGCTGCTCTTCACGATCACTTGGCGCCCCATCCACAGGCACAACAGCACTGGGGATCTGTGCTTTCCCACAGACGCAACATCTCATGGCGCTCGGCCGCGGCACAGCCTCTTGCCGAAAAGGCAAACGTCCGGCTCCTTCTCCCACAAGGAAGGGCCCAGCCCTGAAAGCTCTTGCTGCTCTTCACCTATGCTTGGCACCCTATCTACAGGCACAACAGCACTGGGGATCTGTGCTTTCCCAGAGACGCAACATCTCATGGCGCTCAGCAGCGGCAGAGCCTCTTGCCGAAAAGGCAAACGTCCTGCTCCTTCTCCCACAAGGAAGGGCCCAGCCCTGAAAGCTCTTGCTGCTCTTCACCTACCCTTGGCGCCCTATCTACTGGCACAACAGCACTGGGGATCTGTGCTTTCCCAGAGACGCAGCATCTCATGGCGCTCGGCCGCGGCAGAGCCTCTTGCCGAAAAGGCAAACGTCCGGCTCCTTCTCCCACAAGGAAGGGCCCAGCCCTGAAAGCTCTTGCTGCTCTTCAGCTACGCTTGGCGCCCTATCCACAGGAACAACAGCACTGGGGATCTGTGCTTTCCCAGAGACGCAACATCTCTTGGCGCTCGGCCGCGCAGAGCCTCTTGCCGAAAAGGCAAACGTCCGGCTCCTTCTCCCACAAGGAAGGGCTCAGCCCTGAAAGCTCTTGCTGCTCTTCACGGTCCCTTGGCGCCCTATCTACAGGCACAACAGCACTGGGGATCTGTGCTTTCCCAGAGACGCAACATCTCATGGCGCTCGGCCGCGGCAAAGCTTCTTGCCGAAAAGGCAAACGTCCGGCTCCTTCTCCCACAAGGAAGGGCCCAGCCCTGAAAGCTCTTGCTGCTGTTCACGGTCACTTGGCGCCCTATCTACAGGCACAACAGCACTGGGGATCTGTGCTTTCCCAGAGACGCAACATCTCATGGCGCTCGGCCGCGGCTGAGACTCTTGCCAAAAATGCAAACGTCCGGCTCCTTCTCCCACAAGGAAGGGCCCATCCCTGAAAGCTCTTGCTGCTCTTCACGGTCACTTGGCGCCCTATCTACAGGCACAACAGCACTGGGGATCTGTGCTTTCCCAGAGACGCAACATCTCATGGCACTCGGCCGCGGCACAGCCTCTTGCCGAAAAGGCAAACGTCCGGCTCCTTCTCCCACAAGGAAGGGCCCAGCCCTGAAAATTCTTGCTGCTCTTCACGATCACTTGGCGCCCTATCTACAGGCACAACAGCACTGGGGATCTGTGCTTTCCCACAGACGCAACATCTCATGGCGCTCGGCCGCGGCTGAGACTCTTGCCAAAAATGCAAACGTCCGGCTCCTTCTCCCACAAGGAAGTGCCCAGCCCTGAAAGCTCTTGCTTCAGTTCACGGTCCCTTGGAGCCCTATCTACAGGCACAACAGCACTGGGGATCTGTGCTTTCCCAGAGACGAAACATCTCATGGCGCTCGGCCGCGGCAAAGCTTCTTGCCGAAAAGGCAAACGTCCGGCTCCTTCTCCCACATGGAAGGGCCCAGCCCTGAAAGCTCTTGCTGCTCTTCACGATCACTTGGCGCCCCATCCAGAGGCACAACAGCACTGGGGATCTGAGCTTTCCCAGAGACACGACATCTCATGGCGCTCGGCCGCGGCAGAGCCTCTTGCCGAAAAGGCAAACGTCCGGCTCCTTCTCCCACAAGGAAGGGCCCAGCCCTGAAAGCTCTTGCTTCAGTTCACGGTCCCTTGGAGCCCTATCTACAGGCACAACAGCACTGGGGATCTGTGCTTTCCCAGAGACGCGACATCTCATGGCGCTCGGCCGCGGCACAGCCTCTTGCCGAAAAGGCAAACATCCGGCTCCTTCTCCCACATGGAAGGGCGCAGCCCTGAAAGCTCTTGCTGCTCTTCACCTACCCTTGGCGCCCTATCTACAGGCACAACAGCACTGGGGATCTGTGCTTTCCCAGAGACGCAACATCTCATGGCGCTCGGCCGCGGCTGAGACTCTTGCCAAAAAGGCAAACGTCCGGCTCCTTCTCCCGCAAGGAAGGGCCCAGCCCTGAAAGCTCTTGCTGCTCTTCACAGTAACTTGGCGCCCTACCTACAGGCACAACAGCACTGGGGAGCTGTGCTTTCCCAGAGACGCAACATCTCATAGCGCTCGGCCGCGGCAAAGCTTCATGCCGAAAAGGCAAACGTCCGGCTCCTTCTCCCACATGGAAGGGCCCAGCCCTGAAAGCTCTTGCTGCTCTTCACGATCACTTGGCGCCCCATCCAGAGGCACAACAGCACTGGGGATCTGTGCTTTCCCAGACACACGACATCTCATGGCGCTCGGCCGCGGCAGAGCCTCTTGCCGAAAAGGCAAACGTCCGGCTCCTTCTCCCACAAGGAAGGGCCCAGCCCTGAAAGCTCTTGCTTCAGTTCACGGTCACTTGGAGCCCTATCTACAGGCACAACAGCACTGGGGATCTGTGCTTTCCCAGAGACGCAACATCTCATGGTGCTCGGCTGCGGCAGAGCCTCTTGCCGAAAAGGCAAACGTCTGGCTCCTTCTCCCACAAGGAAGGGCCCAGCCCTGAAAGCTCTTGCTGCTCTTCACGGTCCCTTGGCGCCCTATCTACAGGCACAACAGCACTGGGGATCTGTGCTTTCCCACAGACGCAACATCTCATGGCGCTCGGCCGCGGCTGAGACTCTTGCCAAAAATGCAAACGTCCGGCTCCTTCTCCCACAAGGAAGTGCCCAGCCCTGAAAGCTCTTGCTGCTCTTCACGGTCACTTGGCGCTCTATCTACAGGCACAACAGCACTGGGTATCTGTGCTTTCCCAGAGACGCAACATCTCATAGCACTCGGCCGCGGCACAGCCTCTTGCCGAAAAGGCAACCATCCGGCTCCTTCTCCCACAAGGAAGGGCCCAGCCCTGAAAGCTCTTGCTGCTCTTCACCTACCCTTGGCGCCCTATCTACAGGCACAACAGCACTGGGGATCTGTGCTTTCCCAGAGACGCAACATCTCATGGTGCTCGGCCGCTGCTGAGACTTGCCAAAAAGGCAAACGTCCGGCTCCTTCTCCCACAAGGAAGGGCCCAGCCCTGAAAGCTCTTGCTGCTCTTCACGGTAACTTGGCGCCCTATCTACAGGCACAACAGCACTGGGGATCTGTGCTTTCCCAGAGACGAAACATCTCATGGCGCTCGGCCGCGGCAAAGCTTCTTGCCGAAAAGGCAAACGTCCGGCTCCTTCTCCCACATGGAAGGGCCCAGCCCTGAAAGCTCTTGCTGCTCTTCACGATCACTTGGCGCCCCATCCAGAGGCACAACAGCACTGGGGATCTGTGCTTTCCCAGAGACACGACATCTCATGGCGCTCGGCCGCGGCAGAGCCTCTTGCCGAAAAGGCAAACGTGCGGCTCCTTCTCCCACAAGGAAGGGCCCAGCCCTGAAAGCTCTTGCTGCTCTTCACGGTCCCTTGGCGCCCTATCTACAGGCACAACAGCACTGGGGATCTGTGCTTTCCCACAGACGCGACATCTCATGGCGCTTGGCCGCGGCAGAGCCTCTTGCCGAAAAGGCAAACGTCCGGCTCCTTCTCCCACAAGGAAGGGCCCAGCCCTGAAAGCTCTTGCTGCTCTTCACCTACGCTTGGCGCCCTATCCACAGGAACAACAGCACTGGGGATCTGTGCTTTCCCAGAGACGCAACATCTCTTGACGCTCGGCCGCGGCACAGCCTCTTGCCGAAAAGGCAAACGTCCGGCTCCTTCTCCCACAAGGAAGGGCTCAGCCCTGAAAGCTCTTGCTGCTCTTCACCTACCCTTGGCGCCCTATCTACAGGCACAACAGCACTGGGGATCTGTGCTTTCCCAGAGACGCAACATCTCATGGCGCTCGGCCGCGGCAAAGCTTCTTGCCGAAAAGGCAAACGTCCGGCTCCTTCACCCACAAGGAAGGGCCCAGCCCTGAAAGCTCTTGCTGCTGTTCACGGTCACTTGGCGCCCTATCTACAGGCACAACAGCACTGGGGATCTGTGCTTTCCCACAGACGCAACATCTCATGGCGCTCGGCCGCGGCTGAGACTCTTGCCAAAAATGCAAACGTCCGGCTCCTTCTCCCACAAGGAAGGGCCCAGCCCTGAAAGCTCTTGCTGCTCTTCACGGTAACTTGGCGCCCTATCTACAGGCACAACAGCACTGGGGATCTGTGCTTTCCCAGAGACGCAACATCTCATGGCACTCGGCCGCGGCACAGCCTCTTGCCGAAAAGGCAAACGTCCGGCTCCTTCTCCCACAAGGAAGGGCCCAGCCCTGAAAATTCTTGCTGCTCTTCACGATCACTTGGCGCCCTATCTACAGGCACAACAGCACTGGGGATCTGTGCTTTCCCACAGACGCAACATCTCATGGTGCTCGGCCGCTGCTGAGACTTGCCAAAAAGGCAAACGTCCGGCTCCTTCTCCCACAAGGAAGGGCCCAGCCCTGAAAGCTCTTACTGCACGTCACGGTAACTTGGCGCCCTATCTACAGGCACAACAGCACTGGGGATCTGTGCTTTCCCAGAGACGAAACATCTCATGGCGCTCGGCCGCGGCAAAGCTTCTTGCCGAAAAGGCAAACGTCCGGCTCCTTCTCCCACATGGAAGGGCCCAGCCCTGAAAGCGCTTGCTGCTCTTCACGATCACTTGGCGCCCCATCCACAGGCACAACAGCACTGGGGATCTGAGCTTTCCCAGAGACACGACATCTCATGGCGCTCGGCCGCGGCAGAGCCTCTTGCCGAAAAGGCAAACGTCCGGCTCCTTCTCCCACAAGGAAGGGCCCAGCCCTGAAAGCTCTTGCTTCAGTTCACGGTCCCTTGGAGCCCTATCTACAGGCACAACAGCACTGGGGATCTGTGCTTTCCCAGAGACGCGACATCTCATGGCGCTCGGCCGCGGCACAGCCTCTTGCCGAAAAGGCAAACATCCGGCTCCTTCTCCCACAAGGAAGGGCCCAGCCCTGAAAGCTCTTGCTGCTCTTCACAGTAACTTGGCGCCGTACCTACAGGCACTACAGCACTGGGGAGCTGTGCTTTCCCAGAGACGCAACATCTCATAGCGCTCGGCCGCGGCAAAGCTTCATGCCGAAAAGGCAAACGTCCGGCTCCTTCTCCCACATGGAAGGGCCCAGCCCTGAAAGCTCTTGCTGCTCTTCACGATCACTTGGCGCCCCATCCAGAGGCACAACAGCACTGGGGATCTGTGCTTTCCCATAGACACGACATCTCATGGCGCTCGGCCGCGGCAGAGCCTCTTGCCGAAAAGGCAAACGTCCGGCTCCTTCTCCCACAAGGAAGGGCCCAGCCCTGAAAGCTCTTGCTTCAGTTCACGGTCACTTGGAGCCCTATCTACAGGCACAACAGCACTGGGGATCTGTGCTTTCCCAGAGACGCAACATCTCATGGTGCTCGGCTGCGGCAGAGCCTCTTGCCGAAAACGCAAACGTCTGGCTCCTTCTCCCACAAGGAAGGGCCCAGCCCTGAAAGCTCTTGCTGCTCTTCACGGTCCCTTGGCACCCTATCTGCAGGCACAACAGCACTGGGGATCTGTGCTTTCCCAGAGACGCAACATCTCATGGCGCTCGGCAGAGGCACAGCCTCTTGCCGAAAAGGCAAACGTCCGGCTCCTTCTCCCACAAGGATGGGCCCAGCCCTGAAAGCTCTTGCTGCAGTTCACAGTCCCTTGGAGCCCTATCTACAGACACAACAACACTGGGGATCTTTGCTTTCCCACAGACGCAACATCTCATGGTGCTCGTCCGCGGCTGAGACTTGCCAAAAAGGCAAACGTCCGGCTCCTTGTCCCACAAGGAAGGGCCCAGCCCTGAAAGCTCTTGCTGCAGTTCACGGTCCCTTGGAGCCCTATCTACAGGCACAACAGCACTGGGGATCTGTGCTTTCCCAGAGACGCAACATCTCATGGCGCTCGGCCGCGGCACAGCCTCTTGCCGAAAAGGCAAACGTCCGGCTCCTTCTCCCACAAGGAAGGGCCCAGCCCTGAAAGCTCTTGCTGCTCTTCACGGTCACTTGGCGCCCTATCTACAGGCACAACAGCACTGGGGATCTGTGCTTTCCCACAGACGCAACATCTCATGGCGCTCGGCCGCGGCTGAGACTCTTGCCAAAAATGCAAACGTCCGGCTCCTTCTCCCACAAGGAAGTGCCCAGCCCTGAAAGCTCTTGCTGCTCTTCACGGTCACTTGGCGCTCTATCTACAGGCACAACAGCACTGGGAATCTGTGCTTTCCCAGAGACGCAACATCTCATGGCACTCGGCCGCGGCACAGCCTCTTGCCGAAAAGGCAAACTTCCGGCTCCTTCTCCCACAAGTAAGGGCCCAGCCCTGAAAGCTCTTGCTGCTCTTCACCTACCCTTGGCGCCTTATCTACAGGCACAACAGCAGTGGGGATCTGTGCTTTCCCACAGACGCAACATCTCATGTTGCTCGGCCGCGGCAGAGCCTCTTGCCGAAAAGGCAAACGTCCGGCTCCTTCTCCCACAAGGAAGGGCCCAGCCCTGAAAGCTCTTGCTTCAGTTCACGGTCCCTTGGAGCCCTATCTACAGGCACAACAGCACTGGGGATCTGTGCTTTCCCAGAGAAGCAACATCTCATGGCGCTCGGCCGCGGCAGAGCCTCTTGCCGAAAAGGCAAACGTCCGGCTCCTTCTCCCAAAAGGAAGGGCTCAGCCCTGAAAGCTCTTGCTGCTCTTCACGGTGCCCTGGCGCCCTATCTACAGTCACAACAGCACTGGGGATCTGTGCTTTCCCAGAGACGCAACATCTCATGGCGCTCGGTGGCGGCACAGCCTCTTGCCGAAAAGGCAAACGTCCGGCTCCTTCTCCCACAAGGAAGGGCCCAACCCTGAAAGCTGTTGCTGCAGTTCACGGTCCCTTGGAGCCCTATCTACAGGCACAACAGCACTGGGGATCTGTGCTTTCCCAGAGACGCAACATCTCATGGCGCTCGGCCGCGGCACAGCCTCTTGCCGAAAAGGCAAACGTCCGGCTCCTTTTCCCACAAGGAAGGGCCCAGCCCTGAAAATTCTTGCTGCTCTTCACGATCACTTGGCACCCCATCCACAGGCACAACAGCACTGGGGATCTGTGCTTTCCCAGAGACGCAACATCTCTTGGCGCTCGGCCGCGGCACAGCCTCTTGCCGAAAAGGCAAACGTCCGGCTCCTTCTCCCACAAGGAAGGGTCCAGCCCTGAAAGCTCTTGCTGCAGTTCACGGTCCCTTGGAGCCCTATCTACAGGCACAACAGCACTGGGGATCTGTGCTTTCCCAGAGACGCAACATCTCATGGCGCTCGGCCGCGGCTGAGACTCTTGCCGAAAAGGCAAACGTCCGGCTCCTTCTCCCACAAGGAAGGGCCCAGCCCTGAAAGCTCTTGCTGCTCTTCACCTACCCTTGGCGCCCTATCTACAGGCACAACAGCACTGGGGATCTGTGCTTTCCCAGAGACGCAACATCTCTTGGCGCTCGGCCGCGGCAGAGCCTCTTGCCGAAAAGGCAAACGTCCGGCTCCTTCTCCCACAAGGAAGGGCTCAGCCCTGAAAGCTCTGGCTGCTCTTCACCTACCCTTGGCGCCCTATCTACAGGCACAACAGCACTGGGGATCTGTGCTTTCCCAGAGACGCAACATCTCTTGGCGCTCGGCCGCGGCAGAGCCTCTTGCCGAAAAGGCAAACGTCCGGCTCCTTCTCCCACAAGGAAGGGCTCAGCCCTGAAAGCTCTGGGTGCTCTTCACCTACCCTTGGCGCCCTATCTACAGGCACAACAGCACTGGGGATCTGTGCTTTCCCAGAGACGCAACATCTCATGGCGCTCGGCCGCGGCAGAGCCTCTTGCCGAAAAGGCAAACGTCCGGCTCCTTCTCCCACAAGGAAGGGCCCAGCCCTGAAAGCTCTTGCTGCTCTTCACGGTCACTTGGCGCCCTATCTACAGTCACAACAGCACTGGGGATCTGTGCTTTCCCAGAGACGCAACATCTCATGGCACTCGGCCGCGGCACAGCCTCTTGCCGAAAAGGCAAACGTCCGGCTCCTTCTCCCACAAGGAAGGGCCCAGCCCTGAAAGCTCTTGCTGCTCTTCACGATCACTTGGCGCCCTATCTACAGGCACAACAGCACTGGGGATCTGTGCTTTCCCACAGACGCAACATCTCATGGTGCTCCACCGCTTCTGAGACTTGCCAAAAAGGCAAACGTCCGGCTCCTTTTCCCACAAGGAAGGGCCCAGCCCTGAAAATTCTTGCTGCTCTTCACGATCACTTGGCACCCCATCCACAGGCACAACAGCACTGGGGATCTGTGCTTTCCCAGAGACGCAACATCTCATGGCGCTCGGCCCGCGGCACAGCGTCTTGCCGAAAAGGCAAACGTCCGGCTCCTTGTCCCACAAGGAAGGGTCCAGCCCTGAAAGCTCTTGCTGCAGTTCACGGTCCCTTGGAGCCCTATCTACAGGCACAACAGCACTGGGGATCTGTGCTTTCCCAGAGACGCAACATCTCATGGCGCTCGGCCGCGGCTGAGACTCTTGCTGAAAAGGCAAACTTCCGGCTCCTTCTCCCACAAGGAAGGGCCCAGCCCTGAAAGCTCTTGCTGCTCTTCACCTACCCTTGGCGCCCTATCTACAGGCACAACAGCACTGGGGATCTGTGCTTTCCCAGAGACGCAACATCTCATGGCGCTTGGCCGCGGCAGAGCCTCTTGCCGAAAAGGCAAACGTCCGGCTCCTTCTCCCACAAGGAAGGGCTCCGCCCTGAAAGCTCTGGCTGCTCTTCACCTACCCTTGGCGCCCTATCTACAGGCACAACAGCACTGGGGATCTGTGCTTTCCCAGAGACGCAACATCTCATGGCGATCGGCCGCGGCAGAGCCTTTTGCCGAAAAGGCAATCGTCCGGCTCCTTCTCCCACAAGGAAGGGCCCAGCCCTGAAAGCTCTTGCTGCTCTTCACGGTCACTTGGCGCCCTATCTACAGGCACAACAGCACTGGGGATCTGTGCTTTCCCAGAGACGCAACATCTCATGGCACTCGGCCGCGGCACAGCCTCTTGCCGAAAAGGCAAACGTCCGGCTCCTTCTCCCACAAGGAAGGGCCCAGCCCTGAAAGCTCTTGCTGCTCTTCACGATCACTTGGCTCCCTATCTACAGGCACAACAGCACTGGGGATCTGTGCTTTCCCACAGACGCAACATCTCATGGTGCTCCGCGGCTGCTGAGACTTGCCAAAAAGGCAAACGTCCGGCTCCTTCTCCCACAGGGAAGGGCCCAGCCCTGAAAGCTCTTGCTGCACGTCACGGTAACTTGGCGCCCTATCTACAGGCACAACAGCACTGGGGATCTGTGCTTTCCCAGAGACGAAACATCTCACGGCGCTCGGCCGCGGCAAAGCTTCTTGCCGAAAAGGCAAACGTCCGGCTCCTTCTCCCACAAGGAAGGGCCCAGCCCTGAAAGCTCTTGCTGCTCTTCACGGTCCCTTGGAGCCCTATCTACAGGCACAATAGCACTGGGGATCTGTGCTTTCCCAGAGACGCGACATCTCATGGCGCTCGGCCGCGGCAGAGCCTCTTGCCGAAAAGGCAAACGTCCGGCTCCTTCTCCCACAAGGAAGGGCTCAGCCCTGAAAGCTCTTGCTACTCTTCACAGTCCCTTGGCGCCCTATCTACAGGCACAACAGCACTGGGGATCTGTGCTTTCCCAGAGACGCAACATCTCATGGCACTCGGCCGCGGCTGAGACTTGCCAAAAAGGCAAACGTCCGGCTCCTTCTCCCACAAGGAAGGGCCCAGCCCTGAAAGCTCTTGCTGCTCTTCACCTACCCTTGGTGCCCTATCTACAGGCACAACAGCACTGGGGATCTGTGCTTTCCCAGAGACGCAACATCTCATGGCACTCAGCAGCGGCAGAGCCTCTTGCCGAAAAGGCAAACGTCCGGCTCCTTCTCCCACAAGGAAGGGCCCAGCCCTGAAAGCTCTTGCTGCTCTTCACGGTCACTTGGCGCCCTATCTACAGGCACAACAGCACTGGGGATCTGTGCTTTCCCACAGACACAACATCTCATGGCGCTCGGCCGCGGCTGAGACTGTTGCCAAAAATGCAAACGTCCGGCTCCTTCTCCCACAAGGAAGTGCCCAGCCCTGAAAGCTCTTGCTTCAGTTCACGGTCCCTTGGAGCCCTATCTACAGGCACAACAGCACTGGGGATCTGTGCTTTCCCAGAGACGCGACATCTCATGGCGCTCGGCCGCGGCAGAGCCTCTTGCCGAAAAGGCAAACGTCCGGCTCCTTCTCCCACAAGGAAGGGCTCAGCCCTGAAAGCTCTTGCTGCTCTTCACAGTCCCTTGGCGCCCTATCTACAGGCACAACAGCACTGGGGATCTGTGCTTTCCCAGAGACGCAACATCTCATGGCGCTCGGCCGCGGCTGAGACTTGCCAAAAAGGCAAACGTCCGGCTCCTTCTCCCACAAGGAAGGGCCCAGCCCTGAAAGCTCTTGCTGCTCTTCACCTACCCTTGGCGCCCTATCTACAGGCACAACAGCACTGGGGATCTGTGCTTTCCCAGAGACGCAACATCTCATGGCGCTCCGCCGCGGCTGAGACTCTTGCCAAAAAGGCAAACTTCCGGCTCCTTGTCCCACAAGGAAGGGCCCAGCCCTGAAAGCTCTTGCTGCTCTTCACGGTCACTTGGAGCCCTATCTAAAGACACAACAGCACTGGGGATCTGTGCTTTCCCAGAGACGCAACATCTCATGGCGCTCGGCCGCGGCACAGCCTCTTGCCGAAAAGGCAAACGTCCGGCTCCTTCTCCCACAAGGAAGGGCCCAGCCCTGAAAATTCTTGCTGCTCTTCATGATCAGTTGACACCCCATCCACAGGCATAACAGCACTGGGGATCTGTGCATTCCCAGAGACGCAACATCTCATAGGGCTCGGCCGCGGCACAGCCTCTTGCCGAAAAGGCAAACGTCCGGCTCCTTGTCCCACAAGGAAGGGTCCAGCCCTGAAAGCTCTTGCTGCAGTTCACGGTCCCTTGGCGCCCTATCTACAGGCACAACAGCACTGGGGATCTGTGCTTTCCCAGAGACGCAACTTCTCTTGGCGCTCGGCCGCGGCACAGCCTCTTGCCGAAAAGGCAAACGTCCAGCTCCTTCTCCCACAAGGAAGGGCCCAGCCCTGAAAGCTCTTGCTGCTCTTCACCTACCCTTGGCGCCCTATCTACAGGCACAACAGCACTGGGGATCTGTGCTTTCCCAGAGACGCAACATCTCATGGCGCTCGGCCGCGGCACAGCCTCTTGCCGAAAAGGCAAACGTCCGGCTCCTTTTCCCACAAGGAAGGGCCCAGCCCTGAAAATTCTTGTTGCTCTTCACGATCACTTGGCACCCCCATCCACAGGCACAACAGCACTGGGGATCTGTGCTTTCCCAGAGACGCAACATCTCATGGCGCTCGGCCGCGGCACAGCGTCTTGCCGAAAAGGCAAACGTCCGGCTCCTTGTCCCACAAGGAAGGGTCCAGCCCTGAAAGCTCTGGCTGCTCTTCACCTACCCTTTGCGCCCTATCTACAGGCACAACAGCACTGGGGATCTGTGCTTTCCCAGAGACGCAACATCTCATGGCGCTCGGTGGCGGCACAGCCTCTTGCCGAAAAGGCAAACGTCCGGCTCCTTCTCCCACAAGGAAGGGCCCAGCCCTGAAAGCTGTTGCTGCAGTTCACGGTCCCTTGGAGCCCTATCCACAGGCACAACAGCACTGGGGATCTGTGCTTTCCCAGAGACGCAACATCTCATGGCGCTCGGCCGCGGCAGAGCCTCTTGCCGAAAAGGCAAACGTCCGGCTCCTTTTCCCACAAGGAAGGGCCCAGCCCTGAAAATTCTTGCTGCTCTTCACGATCACTTGGCACCCCATCCACAGGCACAACAGCACTGGGGATCTGTGCTTTCCCAGAGACGCAACATCTCATGGCGCTCGGCCGCGGCACAGCGTCTTGCCGAAAAGGCAAACGTCCGGCTCCTTGTCCCACAAGGAAGGGTCCAGCCCTGAAAGCTCTTGCTGCAGTTCACGGTCCCTTGGAGCCCTATCTACAGGCACAACAGCACTGGGGATCTGTGCTTTCCCAGAGACGCAACATCTCATGGCGCTCGGCCGCGGCTGAGACTCTTGCCGAAAAGGCAAACTTCCGGCTCCTTCTCCCACAAGGAAGGGCCCAGCCCTGAAAGCTCTTGCTGCTCTTCACCTACCCTTGGCGCCCTATCTACAGGCACAACAGCACTGGGGATCTGTGCTTTCCCAGAGACGCAACATCTCATGGCGCTTGGCCGCGGCAGAGCCTCTTGCCGAAAAGGCAAACGTCCGGCTCCTTCTCCCACAAGGAAGGGCTCCGCCCTGAAAGCTCTGGCTGCTCTTCACCTACCCTTGGCGCCCTATCTACAGGCACAACAGCACTGGGGATCTGTGCTTTCCCAGAGACGCAACATCTCATGGCGCTCGGCCGCGGCAGAGCCTTTTGCCGAAAAGGCAATCGTCCGGCTCCTTCTCCCACAAGGAAGGGCCCAGCCCTGAAAGCTCTTGCTGCTCTTCACGGTCACTTGGCGCCCTATCTACAGGCACAACAGCACTGGGGATCTGTGCTTTCCCAGAGACGCAACATCTCATGGCACTCGGCCGCGGCACAGCCTCTTGCCGAAAAGGCAAACGTCCGGCTCCTTCTCCCACAAGGAAGGGCCCAGCCCTGAAAGCTCTTGCTGCTCTTCACGATCACTTGGCTCCCTATCTACAGGCACAACAGCACTGGGGATCTGTGCTTTCCCACAGACGCAACATCTCATGGTGCTCCGCGGCTGCTGAGACTTGCCAAAAAGGCAAACGTCCGGCTCCTTCTCCCACAGGGAAGGGCCCAGCCCTGAAAGCTCTTGCTGCACGTCACGGTAACTTGGCGCCCTATCTACAGGCACAACAGCACTGGGGATCTGTGCTTTCCCAGAGACGAAACATCTCACGGCGCTCGGCCGCGGCAAAGCTTCTTGCCGAAAAGGCAAACGTCCGGCTCCTTCTCCCACAAGGAAGGGCCCAGCCCTGAAAGCTCTTGCTGCTCTTCACGGTCCCTTGGAGCCCTATCTACAGGCACAATAGCACTGGGGATCTGTGCTTTCCCAGAGACGCGACATCTCATGGCGCTCGGCCGCGGCAGAGCCTCTTGCCGAAAAGGCAAACGTCTGGCTCCTTCTCCCACAAGGAAGGGCTCAGCCCTGAAAGCTCTTGCTGCTCTTCACAGTCCCTTGGCGCCCTATCTACAGGCACAACAGCACTGGGGATCTGTGCTTTCCCAGAGACGCAACATCTCATGGCACTCGGCCGCGGCTGAGACTTGCCAAAAAGGCAAACGTCCGGCTCCTTCTCCCACAAGGAAGGGCCCAGCCCTGAAAGCTCTTGCTGCTCTTCACCTACCCTTGGTGCCCTATCTACAGGCACAACAGCACTGGGGATCTGTGCTTTCCCAGAGACGCAACATCTCATGGCACTCAGCAGCGGCAGAGCCTCTTGCCGAAAAGGCAAACGTCCGGCTCCTTCTCCCACAAGGAAGGGCCCAGCCCTGAAAGCTCTTGCTGCTCTTCACGGTCACTTGGCGCCCTATCTACAGGCACAACAGCACTGGGGATCTGTGCTTTCCCACAGACGCAACATCTCATGGCGCTCGGCCGCGGCTGAGACTGTTGCCAAAAATGCAAACGTCCGGCTCCTTCTCCCACAAGGAAGTGCCCAGCCCTGAAAGCTCTTGCTTCAGTTCACGGTCCCTTGGAGCCCTATCTACAGGCACAACAGCACTGGGGATCTGTGCTTTCCCAGAGACGCGACATCTCATGGCGCTCTGCCGCGGCAGAGCCTCTTGCCGAAAACGCAAACGTCCGGCTCCTTCTCCCACAAGGAAGGGCTCAGCCCTGAAAGCTCTTGCTGCTCTTCACAGTCCCTTGGCGCCCTATCTACAGGCACAACAGCACTGGGGATCTGTGCTTTCCCAGAGACGCAACATCTCATGGCGCTCGGCCGCGGCTGAGACTTGCCAAAAAGGCAAACGTCCGGCTCCTTCTCCCACAAGGAAGGGCCCAGCCCTGAAAGCTCTTGCTGCTCTTCACCTACCCTTGGCGCCCTATCTACAGGCACAACAGCACTGGGGATCTGTGCTTTCCCAGAGACGCAACATCTCATGGCGCTCCGCCGCGGCTCAGACTCTTGCCAAAAAGGCAAACTTCCGGCTCCTTGTCCCACAAGGAAGGGCCCAGCCCTGAAAGCTCTTGCTGCTCTTCACGGTCACTTGGAGCCCTATCTAAAGACACAACAGCACTGGGGATCTGTGCTTTCCCAGAGACGCAACATCTCATGGCGCTCGGCCGCGGCACAGCCTCTTGCCGAAAAGGCAAACGTCCGGCTCCTTCTCCCACAAGGAAGGGCCCAGCCCTGAAAATTCTTGCTGCTCTTCATGATCAGTTGACACCCCATCCACAGGCATAACAGCACTGGGGATCTGTGCATTCCCAGAGACGCAACATCTCATAGGGCTCGGCCGCGGCACAGCCTCTTGCCGAAAAGGCAAACGTCCGGCTCCTTGTCCCACAAGGAAGGGTCCAGCCCTGAAAGCTCTTGCTGCAGTTCACGGTCCCTTGGCGCCCTATCTACAGGCACAACAGCACTGGGGATCTGTGCTTTCCCAGAGACGCAACTTCTCTTGGCGCTCGGCCGCGGCACAGCCTCTTGCCGAAAAGGCAAACGTCCAGCTCCTTCTCCCACAAGGAAGGGCCCAGCCCTGAAAGCTCTTGCTGCTCTTCACCTACCCTTGGCGCCCTATCTACAGGCACAACAGCACTGGGGATCTGTGCTTTCCCAGAGACGCAGCATCTCATGGCGCTCGGCCGCGGCACAGCCTCTTGCCGAAAAGGCAAACGTCCGGCTCCTTCTCCCACAAGGAAGGGCCCAGCCCTGAAAGCTCTTGCTGCTCTTCACCTACGCTTGGCGCCCTATCTACAGGCACAACAGCACTGGGGATCTCTGCTTTCCCAGAGACGCAACATCTCATGGCGCTCGGCCGCGGCAGAGCCTCTGCCGAAAAGGCAAACTTCCGTCTCCTTCTCCCACAAGGAAGGGCCCAGCCCTGAAAGCTCTTGCTGCTCTTCACCTACGCTTGGCGCTCTATCTACAGGCACAACAGCACTGGGGATCTGTGCTTTCCCAGAGACGCAACATCTCATGGCGCTCGGCCGCGGCAAAGCTTCTTGCCGAAAAGGCAAACGTCCGGCTCCTTCTCCCACAAGGAAGGGCCCAGCCCTGAAAGCTCTTGCTGCTCTTCACGGTCCCTTGGAGCCCTATCTACAGGCACAATAGCACTGGGGATCTGTGCTTTCCCAGAGACGCGACATCTCATGGCGCTCGGCCGCGGCAGAGCCTCTTGCCGAAAAGGCAAACGTCCGGCTCCTTCTCCCACAAGGAAGGGCTCAGCCCTGAAAGCTCTTGCTGCTCTTCACAGTCCCTTGGCGCCCTATCTACAGGCACAACAGCACTGGGGATCTGTGCTTTCCCAGAGACGCAACATCTCATGGCACTCGGCCGCGGCTGAGACTTGCCAAAAAGGCAAACGTCCGGCTCCTTCTCCCACAAGGAAGGGCCCAGCCCTGAAAGCTCTTGCTGCTCTTCACCTACCCTTGGTGCCCTATCTACAGGCACAACAGCACTGGGGATCTGTGCTTTCCCAGAGACGCAACATCTCATGGCACTCAGCAGCGGCAGAGCCTCTTGCCGAAAAGGCAAACGTCCGGCTCCTTCTCCCACAAGGAAGGGCCCAGCCCTGAAAGCTCTTGCTGCTCTTCACGGTCACTTGGCGCCCTATCTACAGGCACAACAGCACTGGGGATCTGTGCTTTCCCACAGACGCAACATCTCATGGCGCTCGGCCGCGGCTGAGACTCTTGCCAAAAATGCAAACGTCCGGCTCCTTCTCCCACAAGGAAGTGCCCAGCCCTGAAAGCTCTTGCTTCAGTTCACGGTCCCTTGGAGCCCTATCTACAGGCACAACAGCACTGGGGATCTGTGCTTTCCCACAGACGCGACATCTCATGGCGCTCGGCCGCGGCAGAGCCTCTTGCCGAAAAGGCAAACGTCCGGCTCCTTCTCCCACAAGGAAGGGCTCAGCCCTGAAAGCTCTTGCTGCTCTTCACAGTCCCTTGGCGCCCTATCTACAGGCACAACAGCACTGGGGATCTGTGCTTTCCCAGAGACGCAACATCTCATGGCGCTCGGCCGCGGCTGAGACTCTTGCCAAAAAGGCAAACGTCCGGCTCCTTCTCCCACAAGGAAGGGCCCAGACCTGAAAGCTCTTGCTGATCTTCACCTACCCTTGGCGCCCTATCTACAGGCACAACAGCACTGGGGATCTGTGCTTTCCCAGAGACGCAACATCTCATGGCGCTCCGCCGCGGCTGAGACTCTTGCCAAAAAGGCAAACGTCCGGCTCCTTGTCCCACAAGGAAGGGCCCAGCCCTGAAAGATCTTGCTGCTCTTCACGGTCACTTGGAGCCCTATCTAAAGACACAACAGCACTGGGGATCTGTGCTTTCCCAGAGACGCAACATCTCATGGCGCTCGGCCGCGGCACAGCCTCTTGCCGAAAAGGCAAACGTCCGGCTCCTTCTCCCACAAGGAAGGGCCCAGCCCTGAAAATTCTTGCTGCTCTTCATGATCAGTTGGCACCCCATCCACAGGCACAACAGCACTGGGGATCTGTGCATTCCCAGAGACGCAACATCTCATGGCGCTCGGCCGCGGCACAGCCTCTTGCCGAAAAGGCAAACGTCCGGCTCCTTGTCCCACAAGGAAGGGTCCAGCCCTGAAAGCTCTTGCTGCAGTTCACGGTCCCTTGGCGCCCTATCTACAGGCACAACAGCACTGGGGATCTGTGCTTTCCCAGAGACGCAACATCTCTTGGCGCTCGGCCGCAGCACAGCCTCTTGCCGAAAAGGCAAACGTCCAGCTCCTTCTCCCACAAGGAAGGGCCCAGCCCTGAAAGCTCTTGCTGCTCTTCACCTACCCTTGGCGCCCTATCTACAGGCACAACAGCACTGGGGATCTGTGCTTTCCCAGAGACGCAACATCTCATGGCGCTCGGCCGCGGCACAGCCTCTTGCCGAAAAGGCAAACGTCCGGCTCCTTCTCCCACAAGGAAGGGCCCAGCCCTGAAAGCTCTTGCTGCTCTTCACCTACGCTTGGCGCCCTATCTACAGGCACAACAGCACTGGGGATCTCTGCTTTCCCAGAGACGCAACATCTCATGGCGCTCGGCCGCGGCAGAGCCTCTGCCGAAAAGGCAAACGTCCGTCTCCTTCTCCCACAAGGAAGGGCCCAGCCCTGAAAGCTCTTGCTGCTCTTCACCTACGCTTGGCGCTCTATCTACAGGCACAACAGCACTGGGGATCTGTGCTTTCCCAGAGACGCAACATCTCATGGTGCTCGGCCGTGTCTGAGAGTCTTGCCAAAAAGGCAAACGTCCGGCTCCTTCTCCCACAAGGAAGGGCCCAGCCCTGAAAGCTCTTGCTGCTCTTCACGGTCCCTTGGTGCCCTATCTACAGGCACAACAGCACTGGGGATCTGTGCTTTCCCAGAGACGCAACATCTCATGGCGCTCGGTGGCGGCACAGCCTCTTGCCGAAAAGGCAAACGTCCGGCTCCTTCTCCCACAAGGAAGGGCCCAGCCCTGAATGATGTGGCTGCTCTTCACGGTCCCTTGGCACCCTATCTACAGGCACAACAGCACTGGGGATCTGTGCTTTCCCAGAGACGCAACATCTCATGGCGCTCGGCAGAGGCACAGCCTCCTGCCGAAAAGGCAAACGTCCGGCTCCTTCTCCCACAAGGAAGGGCCCAGCCCTGAAAGCTCTTGCTGCTGTTCACAGTCCCTTGGAGCCCTATCTACAGACACAACAGCACTGGGGATCTGTGCTTTCCCAGAGACGCAACATCTCATGGCGCTCAGCCGCGGCACAGCCTCTTGCCGAAAAGGCAAACGTCCGGCTCCTTCTCCCACAAGGAAGGGCCCAGCCCTGTAAGCTCTTGCTGCTCTTCAGGGTCATTTGGCGCTCTATCTACAGGCATAACAGCACTGGGGATCTGTGCTTTCCCAGAGACGCAACATCTCATGGTGCTCGGCCGTGTCTGAGAGTCTTGCCAAAAAGGCAAACGTCCGGCTCCTTCTCCCACAAGGAAGGGCCCAGCCCTGAAAGCTCTTGCTGCTCTTCACGATCACTTGGCGCCCCATCCACAGGCACAACAGCACTGGGGATCTGTGCTTTCCCACAGACGCAACATCTCATGGCACTCAGCAGAGGCAGAGCCTCTTGCCGAAAAGGCAAACGTCCGGCTCCTTCTCCCACAAGGAAGGGCCCAGCCCTGAAAGCTCTTGCTGCTCTTCACCTACCCTTGGCGCCCTATCTACTGGCACAACAGCACTGGGGATCTGTGCTTTCCCAGAGACGCAACATCTCATGGTGCTCGGCAGAGGCACAGCCTCTTGCCGAAAAGGCAAACGTCCGGCTCCTTCTACCACAAGGAAGGGCCCAGCCCTGTAAGCTCTTGCTGCTCTTCACAGTAACTTGGCGCCCTATCTACAGGCACAACAGCACTGGGGATCTGTGCTTTCCCAGAGACGCAACATCTCATGGCGCTCGGCCGCGGCACAGCCTCTTGCCGAAAAGGCAAACGTCCGGCTCCTTCTCCCACAAGGAAGGGCCCAGCCCTGAAAATTCTTGCTGCTCTTCATGATCAGTTGGCACCCCATCCACAGGCACAACAGCACTGGGGATCTGTGCTTTCCCAGAGACGCAACATCTCATGGGGCTCGGCCGCGGCACAGCCTCTTGCCGAAAAGGCAAACGTCCGGCTCCTTCTCCCACAAGGAAGGGCTCAGCCCTGAAAGCTCTGGCTGCTCTTCACCTACCCTTGGCGCCCTATCTACAGGCACAACAGCACTGGGGTTCTGTGCTTTCCCAGAGACGCAACATCTCTTGGCGCTCGGCCGCGGCAGAGCCTCTTGCCGAAAAGGCAAACGTCCGGCTCCTTCTCCCACAAGGAAGGGCTCAGCCCTGAAAGCTCTGGGTGCTCTTCACCTACCCTTGGCGCCCTATCTACAGGCACAACAGCACTGGGGATCTGTGCTTTCCCAGAGACGCAACATCTCATGGCGCTCGGCCGCGGCAGAGCCTCTTGCCGAAAAGGCAAACGTCCGGCTCCTTCTCCCACAAGGAAGGGCCCAGCCCTGAAAGCTCTTGCTGCTCTTCACGGTCACTTGGCGCCCTATCTACAGTCACAACAGCACTGGGGATCTGTGCTTTCCCAGAGACGCAACATCTCATGGCACTCGGCCGCGGCACAGCCTCTTGCCGAAAAGGCAAACGTCCGGCTCCTTCTCCCACAAGGAAGGGCCCAGCCCCGAAAGCTCTTGCTGCTCTTCACGATCACTTGGCGCCCTATCTACAGGCACAACAGCACTGGGGATCTGTGCTTTCCCACAGACGCAACATCTCATGGTGCTCCACCGCTTCTGAGACTTGCCAAAAAGGCAAACGTCCGGCTCCTTCCCCCACAAGGAAGGGCCCAGCCCTGAAAGCTCTTGCTGCACGTCACGGTAACTTGGCGCCCTATCTACAGGCACAACAGCACTGGGGATCTGTGCTTTCCCAGAGACGCAACATCTCATGGCGCTCGGCCGCGGCAAAGCTTCTTGCCGAAAAGGCAAACGTCCGGCTCCTTCTCCCACAAGGAAGGGCCCAGCCCTGAAAGCTCTTGCTGCAGTTCACGGTCCCTTGGAGCCCTATCTACAGGCACAACAGCACTGGGGATCTGTGCTTTCCCAGAGACGCAACATCTCTTGGCGCTCGGCCGCGGCACAGCCTCTTGCCGAAAAGGCAAACGTCCGGCTCCTTCTCCCACAAGGAAGGGCCCAGCCCTGAAAGCTCTGGCTGCTCTTCACCTACCCTTGGCGCCCTATCTACAGGCACAACAGCACTGGGGATCTGTGCTTTCCCAGAGACGCAACATCTCATGGCGCTCGGCCGCGGCACAGCCTCTTGCCGAAAAGGCAAACGTCCGGCTCCTTTTTCCACAAGGAAGGGCTCAGCCCTGAAAATTCTTGCTGCTCTTCACGATCACTTGGCACCCCATCCACAGGCACAACAGCACTGGGGATCTGTGCTTTCCCAGAGACGCAACATCTCATGGCGCTCGGCCGCGGCACAGCGTCTTGCCGAAAAGGCAAACGTCCGGCTCCTTGTCCCACAAGGAAGGGTCCAGCCCTGAAAGCTCTGGCTGCTCTTCACCTACCCTTGGCGCCCTATCTACAGGCACAACAGCACTGGGGATCTGTGCTTTCCCAGAGACGCAACATCTCATGGCGCTCGGTGGCGGCACAGCCTCTTGCCGAAAAGGCAAACGTCCGGCTCCTTCTCCCACAAGGAAGGGCCCAGCCCTGAAAGCTGTTGCTGCAGTTCACGGTCCCTTGGAGCCCTATCCACAGGCACAACAGCACTGGGGATCTCTGCTTTCCCAGAGACGCAACATCTCATGGCGCTCGGCCGCGGCAGAGCCTCTGCCGAAAAGGCAAACTTCCGTGTCCTTCTCCCACAATGAAGGGCCCAGCCCTGAAAGCTCTTGCTGCTCTTCACCTACGCTTGGCGCTCTATCTACAGGCACAACAGCACTGGGGATCTGTGCTTTCCCAGAGACGCAACATCTCATGGCGCTCGGCCGCGGCAAAGCTTCTTGCCGAAAAGGCAAACGTCCGGCTCCTTCTCCCACAAGGAAGGGCCCAGCCCTGAAAGCTCTTGCTGCTCTTCACGGTCCCTTGGAGCCCTATCTACAGGCACAATAGCACTGGGGATCTGTGCTTTCCCAGAGACGCGACATCTCATGGCGCTCGGCCGCGGCAGAGCCTCTTGCCGAAAAGGCAAACGTCCGGCTCCTTCTCCCACAAGGAAGGGCTCAGCCCTGAAAGCTCTTGCTGCTCTTCACAGTCCCTTGGCGCCCTATCTACAGGCACAACAGCACTGGGGATCTGTGCTTTCCCAGAGACGCAACATCTCATGGCACTCGGCCGCGGCTCAGACTTGCCAAAAAGGCAAACGTCCGGCTCCTTCTCCCACAAGGAAGGGCCCAGCCCTGAAAGCTCTTGCTGCTCTTCACCTACCCTTGGTGCCCTATCTACAGGCACAACAGCACTGGGGATCTGTGCTTTCCCAGAGACGCAACATCTCATGGCACTCAGCAGCGGCAGAGCCTCTTGCCGAAAAGGCAAACGTCCGGCTCCTTCTCCCACAAGGAAGGGCCCAGCCCTGAAAGCTCTTGCTGCTCTTCACGGTCACTTGGCGCCCTATCTACAGGCACAACAGCACTGGGGATCTGTGCTTTCCCACAGACGCAACATCTCATGGCGCTCGGCCGCGGCTGAGACTCTTGCCAAAAATGCAAACGTCCGGCTCCTTCTCCCACAAGGAAGTGCCCAGCCCTGAAAGCTCTTGCTTCAGTTCACGGTCCCTTGGAGCCCTATCTACAGGCACAACAGCACTGGGGATCTGTGCTTTCCCACAGACGCGACATCTCATGGCGCTCGGCCGCGGCAGAGCCTCTTGCCGAAAAGGCAAACGTCCGGCTCCTTGTCCCACAAGGAAGGGCTCAGCCCTGAAAGCTCTTGCTGCTCTTCACAGTCCCTTGGCGCCCTATCTACAGGCACAACAGCACTGGGGATCTGTGCTTTCCCAGAGACGCAACATCTCATGGCGCTCGGCCGCGGCTGAGACTCTTGCCAAAAAGGCAAACGTCCGGCTCCTTCTCCCACAAGGAAGGGCCCAGACCTGAAAGCTCTTGCTGATCTTCACCTACCCTTGGCGCCCTATCTACAGGCACAACAGCACTGGGGATCTGTGCTTTCCCAGAGACGCAACATCTCATGGCGCTCCGCCGCGGCTGAGACTCTTGCCAAAAAGGCAAACGTCCGGCTCCTTCTCCCACAAGGAAGGGCCCAGCCCTGAAAATTCTTGCTGCTCTTCATGATCAGTTGGCACCCCATCCACAGGCACAACAGCACTGGGGATCTGTGCATTCCCAGAGACGCAACATCTCATGGCGCTCGGCCGCGGCACAGCCTCTTGCCGAAAAGGCAAACGTCCGGCTCCTTGTCCCACAAGGAAGGGTCCAGCCCTGAAAGCTCTTGCTGCAGTTCACGGTCCCTTGGCGCCCTATCTACAGGCACAACAGCACTGGGGATCTGTGCTTTCCCAGAGACGCAACATCTCTTGGCGCTCGGCCGCAGCACAGCCTCTTGCCGAAAAGGCAAACGTCCAGCTCCTTCTCCCACAAGGAAGGGCCCAGCCCTGAAAGCTCTTGCTGCTCTTCACCTACCCTTGGCGCCCTATCTACAGGCACAACAGCACTGGGGATCTGTGCTTTCCCAGAGACGCAACATCTCATGGCGCTCGGCCGCGGCACAGCCTCTTGCCGAAAAGGCAAACGTCCGGCTCCTTCTCCCACAAGGAAGGGCCCAGCCCTGAAAGCTCTTGCTGCTCTTCACCTACGCTTGGCGCCCTATCTACAGGCACAACAGCACTGGGGATCTCTGCTTTCCCAGAGACGCAACATCTCATGGCGCTTGGCCGCGGCAGAGCCTCTGCCGAAAAGGCAAACGTCCGGCTCCTTCTCCCACAAGGAAGGGCCCAGCCCTGAAAGCTCTTGCTGCTCTTCACCTACGCTTGGCGCTCTATCTACAGGCACAACAGCACTGGGGATCTGTGCTTTCCCAGAGACGCAACATCTCATGGTGCTCGGCCGTGTCTGAGAGTCTTGCCAAAAAGGCAAACGTCCGGCTCCTTCTCCCACAAGGAAGGGCCCAGCCCTGAAAGCTCTTGCTGCTCTTCACGGTCCCTTGGTGCCCTATCTACAGGCACAACAGCACTGGGGATCTGTGCTTTCCCAGAGACGCAACATCTCATGGCGCTCGGTGGCGGCACAGCCTCTTGCCGAAAAGGCAAACGTCCGGCTCCTTCTCCCACAAGGAAGGGCCCAGCCCTGAATGATGTGGCTGCTCTTCACGGTCCCTTGGCACCCTATCTACAGGCACAACAGCACTGGGGATCTGTGCTTTCCCAGAGACGCAACATCTCATGGCGCTCGGCAGAGGCACAGCCTCCTGCCGAAAAGGCAAACGTCCGGCTCCTTCTCCCACAAGGAAGGGCCCAGCCCTGAAAGCTCTTGCTGCTGTTCACAGTCCCTTGGAGCCCTATCTACAGACACAACAGCACTAGGGATCTGTGCTTTCCCAGAGACGCAACATCTCATGGCGCTCAGCCGCGGCACAGCCTCTTGCCGAAAAGGCAAACGTCCGGCTCCATCTCCCACAAGGAAGGGCCCAGCCCTGTAAGCTCTTGCTGCTCTTCAGGGTCATTTGGCGCTCTATCTACAGGCATAACAGCACTGGGGATCTGTGCTTTCCCAGAGACGCAACATCTCATGGTGCTCGGCCGTGTCTGAGAGTCTTGCCAAAAAGGCAAACGTCCGGCTCCTTCTCCCACAAGGAAGGGCCCAGCCCTGAAAGCTCTTGCTGCTCTTCACGATCACTTGGCGCCCCATCCACAGGCACAACAGCACTGGGGATCTGTGCTTTCCCACAGACGCAACATCTCATGGCACTCAGCAGAGGCAGAGCCTCTTGCCGAAAAGGCAAACGTCCGGCTCCTTCTCCCACAAGGAAGGGCCCAGCCCTGAAAGCTCTTGCTGCTCTTCACCTACCCTTGGCGCCCTATCTACTGGCACAACAGCACTGGGGATCTGTGCTTTCCCAGAGACGCAACATCTCATGGTGCTCGTCCGCGGCTGAGACTTGCCAAAAAGGCAAACGTCCGGCTCCTTCTCCCACAAGGAAGGGCCCAGCCCTGTAAGCTCTTGCTGCTCTTCACAGTAACTTGGCGCCCTATCTACAGGCACAACAGCACTGGGGATCTGTGCTTTCCCAGAGACGCAACATCTCATGGCGCTCGGCCGCGGCACAGCCTCTTGCCGAAAAGGCAAACGTCCGGCTCCTTCTCCCACAAGGAAGGGCCCAGCCCTGAAAATTCTTGCTGCTCTTCATGATCAGTTGGCACCCCATCCACAGGCACAACAGCACTGGGGATCTGTGCTTTCCCAGAGACGCAACATCTCTTGACGCTCGGCCGCGGCACAGCCTCTTGCCGAAAAGGCAAACATCCGGCTCCTTCTCCCACAAGGAAGGGCTCAGCCCTGAAAGCTCTGGGTGCTCTTCACCTACCCTTGGCGCCCTATCTACAGGCACAACAGCACTGGGGATCTGTGCTTTCCCAGAGACGCAACATCTCATGGCGCTCGGCCGCGGCAGAGCCTCTTGCCGAAAAGGCAAACGTCCGGCTCCTTCTCCCACAAGGAAGGGCTCAGCCCTGAAAGCTCTTGCTGCTCTTCACGGTCACTTGGCGCCCTATCTACAGTCACAACAGCACTGGGGATCTGTGCTTTCCCAGAGACGCAACATCTCATGGCACTCGGCCGCGGCACAGCCTCTTGCCGAAAAGGCAAACGTCCTGCTCCTTCTCCCACAAGGAAGGGCCCAGCCCTGAAAGCTCTTGCTGCTCTTCACGATCACTTGGCGCCCTATCTACAGGCACAACAGCACTGGGGATCTGTGCTTTCCCACAGACGCAACATCTCATGGTGCTCCACCGCTTCTGAGACTTGCCAAAAAGGCAAACGTCCGGCTCCTTCTCCCACAAGGAAGGGCCCAGCCCTGAAAGCTCTTGCTGCACGTCACGGTAACTTGGCGCCCTATCTACAGGCACAACAGCACTGGGGATCTGTGCTTTCCCAGAGACGAAACATCTCATGGCGCTCGGCCGCGGCAAAGCTTCTTGCCGAAAAGGCAAACGTCCGGCTCCTTCTCCCACAAGGAAGGGCCCAGCCCTGAAAGCTCTTGCTGCAGTTCACGGTCCCTTGGCACCCTATCTACAGGCACAACAGCACTGGGGATCTGTGCTTTCCCAGAGACGCAACATCTCTTGGCGCTCGGCCGCAGCACAGCCTCTTGCCGAAAAGGCAAACGTCCAGCTCCTTCTCCCACAAGGAAGGGCCCAGCCCTGAAAGCTCTTGCTGCTCTTCACCTACCCTTGGCGCCCTATCTACAGGCACAACAGCACTGGGGATCTGTGCTTTCCCAGAGACGCAACATCTCATGGCGCTCGGCCGCGGCACAGCCTCTTGCCGAAAAGGCAAACGTCCGGCTCCTTCTCCCACAAGGAAGGGCCCAGCCCTGAAAGCTCTTGCTGCTCTTCACCTACGCTTGGCGCCCTATCTACAGGCACAACAGCACTGGGGATCTCTGCTTTCCCAGAGACGCAACATCTCATGGCGCTTGGCCGCGGCAGAGCCTCTGCCGAAAAGGCAAACGTCCGGCTCCTTCTCCCACAAGGAAGGGCCCAGCCCTGAAAGCTCTTGCTGCTCTTCACCTACGCTTGGCGCTCTATCTACAGGCACAACAGCACTGGGGATCTGTGCTTTCCCAGAGACGCAACATCTCATGGTGCTCGGCCGTGTCTGAGAGTCTTGCCAAAAAGGCAAACGTCCGGCTCCTTCTCCCACAAGGAAGGGCCCAGCCCTGAAAGCTCTTGCTGCTCTTCACGGTCCCTTGGTGCCCTATCTACAGGCACAACAGCACTGGGGATCTGTGCTTTCCCAGAGACGCAACATCTCATGGCGCTCGGTGGCGGCACAGCCTCTTGCCGAAAAGGCAAACGTCCGGCTCCTTCTCCCACAAGAAAGGGCCCAGCCCTGAATGATGTGGCTGCTCTTCACGGTCCCTTGGCACCCTATCTACAGGCACAACAGCACTGGGGATCTGTGCTTTCCCAGAGACGCAACATCTCATGGCGCTCGGCAGAGGCACAGCCTCCTGCCGAAAAGGCAAACGTCCGGCTCCTTCTCCCACAAGGAAGGGCCCAGCCCTGAAAGCTCTTGCTGCTGTTCACAGTCCCTTGGAGCCCTATCTACAGACACAACAGCACTAGGGATCTGTGCTTTCCCAGAGACGCAACATCTCATGGCGCTCAGCCGCGGCACAGCCTCTTGCCGAAAAGGCAAACGTCCGGCTCCTTCTCCCACAAGGAAGGGCCCAGCCCTGTAAGCTCTTGCTGCTCTTCAGGGTCATTTGGCGCTCTATCTACAGGCATAACAGCACTGGGGATCTGTGCTTTCCCAGAGACGCAACATCTCATGGTGCTCGGCCGTGTCTGAGAGTCTTGCCAAAAAGGCAAACGTCCGGCTCCTTCTCCCACAAGGAAGGGCCCAGCCCTGAAAGCTCTTGCTGCTCTTCATGATCACTTGGCGCCCCATCCACAGGCACAACAGCACTGGGGATCTGTGCTTTCCCACAGACGCAACATCTCATGGCACTCAGCAGAGGCAGAGCCTCTTGCCGAAAAGGCAAACGTCCGGCTCCTTCTCCCACAAGGAAGGGCCCAGCCCTGAAAGCTCTTGCTGCTCTTCACCTACCCTTGGCGCCCTATCTACTGGCACAACAGCACTGGGGATCTGTGCTTTCCCAGAGACGCAACATCTCATGGTGCTCGTCCGCGGCTGAGACTTGCCAAAAAGGCAAACGTCCGGCTCCTTCTCCCACAAGGAAGGGCCCAGCCCTGTAAGCTCTTGCTGCTCTTCACAGTAACTTGGCGCCCTATCTACAGGCACAACAGCACTGGGGATCTGTGCTTTCCCAGAGACGCAACATCTCATGGCGCTCGGCCGCGGCACAGCCTCTTGCCGAAAAGGCAAACGTCCGGCTCCTTCTCCCACAAGGAAGGGCCCAGCCCTGAAAATTCTTGCTGCTCTTCATGATCAGTTGGCACCCCATCCACAGGCACAACAGCACTGGGGATCTGTGCTTTCCCAGAGACGCAACATCTCTTGACGCTCGGCCGCGGCACAGCCTCTTGCCGAAAAGGCAAACATCCGGCTCCTTCTCCCACAAGGAAGGGCTCAGCCCTGAAAGCTCTGGGTGCTCTTCACCTACCCTTGGCGCCCTATCTACAGGCACAACAGCACTGGGGATCTGTGCTTTCCCAGAGACGCAACATCTCATGGCGCTCGGCCGCGGCAGAGCCTCTTGCCGAAAAGGCAAACGTCCGGCTCCTTCTCCCACAAGGAAGGGCTCAGCCCTGAAAGCTCTTGCTGCTCTTCACGGTCACTTGGCGCCCTATCTACAGTCACAACAGCACTGGGGATCTGTGCTTTCCCAGAGACGCAACATCTCATGGCACTCGGCCGCGGCACAGCCTCTTGCCGAAAAGGCAAACGTCCTGCTCCTTCTCCCACAAGGAAGGGCCCAGCCCTGAAAGCTCTTGCTGCTCTTCACGATCACTTGGCGCCCTATCTACAGGCACAACAGCACTGGGGATCTGTGCTTTCCCACAGACGCAACATCTCATGGTGCTCCACCGCTTCTGAGACTTGCCAAAAAGGCAAACGTCCGGCTCCTTCTCCCACAAGGAAGGGCCCAGCCCTGAAAGCTCTTGCTGCACGTCACGGTAACTTGGCGCCCTATCTACAGGCACAACAGCACTGGGGATCTGTGCTTTCCCAGAGACGAAACATCTCATGGCGCTCGGCCGCGGCAAAGCTTCTTGCCGAAAAGGCAAACGTCCGGCTCCTTCTCCCACAAGGAAGGGCCCAGCCCTGAAAGCTCTTGCTGCAGTTCACGGTCCCTTGGCACCCTATCTACAGGCACAACAGCACTGGGGATCTGTGCTTTCCCAGAGACGCAACATCTCTTGGCGCTCGGCCGCGGCACAGCCTCTTGCCGAAAAGGCAAACGTCCGGCTCCTTCTCCCACAAGGAAGGGCCCAGCCCTGAAAGCTCTGGCTGCTCTTCACCTACCCTTGGCGCCCTATCTACAGGCACAACAGCACTGGGGATCTGTGCTTTCCCAGAGACGCAACATCTCATGGCGCTCGGCCGCGGCACAGCCTCTTGCCGAAAAGGCAAACGTCCGGCTCCTTCTCCCACAAGGAAGGGCCCAGCCCTGAAAATTCTTGCTGCTCTTCACGATCACTTGGCACCCCATCCACAGGCACAACAGCACTGGGGATCTGTGCTTTCCCAGAGACGCAACATCTCATGGCGCTCCGCCGCGGCACAGCGTCTTGCCGAAAAGGCAAACGTCCGGCTCCTTGTCCCACAAGGAAGGGTCCAGCCCTGAAAGCTCTGGCTGCTCTTCACCTACCCTTGGCGCCCTATCTACAGGCACAACAGCACTGGGGATCTGTGCTTTCCCAGAGACGCAACATCTCATGGCGCTCGGTGGCGGCACAGCCTCTTGCCGAAAAGGCAAACGTCCGGCTCCTTCTCCCACAAGGAAGGGCCCAGCCCTGAAAGCTGTTGCTGCAGTTCACGGTCCCTTGGAGCCCTATCCACAGGCACAACAGCACTGGGGATCTGTGCTTTCCCAGAGACGCAACATCTCATGGCGCTCGGCCGCGGCACAGCCTCTTGCCGAAAAGGCAAACGTCCGGCTCCTTTTCCCACAAGGAAGGGCCCAGCCCTGAAAATTCTTGCTGCTCTTCACGATCACTTGGCACCCCATCCACAGGCACAACAGCACTGGGGATCTGTGCTTTCCCAGAGACGCAACATCTCATGGCGCTTGGCCGCGGCACAGCGTCTTGCCGAAAAGGCAAACGTCCGGCTCCTTGTCCCACAAGGAAGGGTCCAGCCCTGAAAGCTCTTGCTGCAGTTCACGGTCCCTTGGAGCCCTATCTACAGGCACAACAGCACTGGGGATCTGTGCTTTCCCAGAGACGCAACATCTCATGGCGCTCGGCCGCGGCTGAGACTCTTGCCGAAAAGGCAAACTTCCGGCTCCTTCTCCCACAAGGAAGGGCCCAGCCCTGAAAGCTCTTGCTGCTCTTCACCTACCCTTGGCGCCCTATCTACAGGCACAACAGCACTGGGGATCTGTGCTTTCCCAGAGACGCAACATCTCATGGCGCTTGGCCGCGGCAGAGCCTCTTGCCGAAAAGGCAAACGTCCGGCTCCTTCTCCCACAAGGAAGGGCTCCGCCCTGAAAGCTCTGGCTGCTCTTCACCTACCCTTGGCGCCCTATCTACAGGCACAACAGCACTGGGGATCTGTGCTTTCCCAGAGACGCAACATCTCATGGCGCTCGGCCGCGGCAGAGCCTTTTGCCGAAAAGGCAATCGTCCGGCTCCTTCTCCCACAAGGAAGGGCCCAGCCCTGAAAGCTCTTGCTGCTCTTCACGGTCACTTGGCGCCCTATCTACAGGCACAACAGCACTGGGGATCTGTGCTTTCCCAGAGACGCAACATCTCATGGCACTCGGCCGCGGCACAGCCTCTTGCCGAAAAGGCAAACGTCCGGCTCCTTCTCCCACAAGGAAGGGCCCAGCCCTGAAAGCTCTTGCTGCTCTTCACGATCACTTGGCTCCCTATCTACAGGCACAACAGCACTGGGGATCTGTGCTTTCCCACAGACGCAACATCTCATGGTGCTCCGCGGCTGCTGAGACTTGCCAAAAAGGCAAACGTCCGGCTCCTTCTCCCACAGGGAAGGGCCCAGCCCTGAAAGCTCTTGCTGCACGTCACGGTAACTTGGCGCCCTATCTACAGGCACAACAGCACTGGGGATCTGTGCTTTCCCAGAGACGAAACATCTCACGGCGCTCGGCCGCGGCAAAGCTTCTTGCCGAAAAGGCAAACGTCCGGCTCCTTCTCCCACAAGGAAGGGCCCAGCCCTGAAAGCTCTTGCTGCTCTTCACGGTCCCTTGGAGCCCTATCTACAGGCACAATAGCACTGGGGATCTGTGCTTTCCCAGAGACGCGACATCTTATGGCGCTCGGCCGCGGCAGAGCCTCTTGCCGAAAAGGCAAACGTCCGGCTCCTTCTCCCACAAGGAAGGGCTCAGCCCTGAAAGCTCTTGCTGCTCTTCACAGTCCCTTGGCGCCCTATCTACAGGCACAACAGCACTGGGGATCTGTGCTTTCCCAGAGACGCAACATCTCATGGCACTCGGCCGCGGCTGAGACTTGCCAAAAAGGCAAACGTCCGGCTCCTTCTCCCACAAGGAAGGGCCCAGCCCTGAAAGCTCTTGCTGCTCTTCACCTACCCTTGGTGCCCTATCTACAGGCACAACAGCACTGGGGATCTGTGCTTTCCCAGAGACGCAACATCTCATGGCACTCAGCAGCGGCAGAGCCTCTTGCCGAAAAGGCAAACGTCCGGCTCCTTCTCCCACAAGGAAGGGCCCAGCCCTGAAAGCTCTTGCTGCTCTTCACGGTCACTTGGCGCCCTATCTACAGGCACAACAGCACTGGGGATCTGTGCTTTCCCACAGACGCAACATCTCATGGCGCTCGGCCGCGGCTGAGACTCTTGCCAAAAATGCAAACGTCCGGCTCCTTCTCCCACAAGGAAGTGCCCAGCCCTGAAAGCTCTTGCTTCAGTTCACGGTCCCTTGGAGCCCTATCTACAGGCACAACAGCACTGGGGATCTGTGCTTTCCCAGAGACGCGACATCTCATGGCGCTCGGCCGCGGCAGAGCCTCTTGCCGAAAAGGCAAACGTCCGGCTCCTTCTCCCACAAGGAAGGGCTCAGCCCTGAAAGCTCTTGCTGCTCTTCACAGTCCCTTGGCGCCCTATCTACAGGCACAACAGCACTGGGGATCTGTGCTTTCCCAGAGACGCAACATCTCATGGCGCTCGGCCGCGGCTGAGACTTGCCAAAAAGGCAAACGTCCGGCTCCTTCTCCCACAAGGAAGGGCCCAGCCCTGAAAGCTCTTGCTGCTCTTCACCTACCCTTGGCGCCCTATCTACAGGCACAACAGCACTGGGGATCTGTGCTTTCCCAGAGACGCAACATCTCATGGCGCTCGGCCGCGGCTGAGACTCTTGCCAAAAAGGCAAACTTCCGGCTCCTTGTCCCACAAGGAAGGGCCCAGCCCTGAAAGCTCTTGCTGCTCTTCACGGTCACTTGGAGCCCTATCTAAAGACACAACAGCACTGGGGATCTGTGCTTTCCCAGAGACGCAACATCTCATGGCGCTCGGCCGCGGCACAGCCTCTTGCCGAAAAGGCAAACGTCCGGCTCCTTCTCCCACAAGGAAGGGCCCAGCCCTGAAAATTCTTGCTGCTCTTCATGATCAGTTGACACCCCATCCACAGGCATAACAGCACTGGGGATCTGTGCATTCCCAGAGACGCAACATCTCATAGGGCTCGGCCGCGGCACAGCCTCTTGCCGAAAAGGCAAACGTCCGGCTCCTTGTCCCACAAGGAAGGGTCCAGCCCTGAAAGCTCTTGCTGCAGTTCACGGTCCCTTGGCGCCCTATCTACAGGCACAACAGCACTGGGGATCTCTGCTTTCCCAGAGACGCAACATCTCATGGCGCTCGGCCGCGGCAGAGCCTCTGCCGAAAAGGCAAACTTCCGTCTCCTTCTCCCACAAGGAAGGGCCCAGCCCTGAAAGCTCTTGCTGCTCTTCACCTACGCTTGGCGCTCTATCTACAGGCACAACAGCACTGGGGATCTGTGCTTTCCCAGAGACGCAACATCTCATGGCGCTCGGCCGCGGCAAAGCTTCTTGCCGAAAAGGCAAACGTCCGGCTCCTTCTCCCACAAGGAAGGGCCCAGCCCTGAAAGCTCTTGCTGCTCTTCACGGTCCCTTGGAGCCCTATCTACAGGCACAATAGCACTGGGGATCTGTGCTTTCCCAGAGACGCGACATCTCATGGCGCTCGGCCGCGGCAGAGCCTCTTGCCGAAAAGGCAAACGTCCGGCTCCTTCTCCCACAAGGAAGGGCTCAGCCCTGAAAGCTCTTGCTGCTCTTCACAGTCCCTTGGCGCCCTATCTACAGGCACAACAGCACTGGGGATCTGTGCTTTCCCAGAGACGCAACATCTCATGGCACTCAGCAGCGGCAGAGCCTCTTGCCGAAAAGGCAAACGTCCGGCTCCTTCTCCCACAAGGAAGGGCCCAACCCTGAAAGCTCTTGCTGCTCTTCACGGTCACTTGGCGCCCTATCTACAGGCACAACAGCACTGGGGATCTGTGCTTTCCCACAGACGCAACATCTCATGGCGCTCGGCCGCGGCTGAGACTCTTGCCAAAAATGCAAACGTCCGGCTCCTTCTCCCACAAGGAAGTGCCCAGCCCTGAAAGCTCTTGCTTCAGTTCACGGTCCCTTGGAGCCCTATCTACAGGCACAACAGCACTGGGGATCTGTGCTTTCCCACAGACGCGACATCTCATGGCGCTCGGCCGCGGCAGAGCCTCTTGCCGAAAAGGCAAACGTCCGGCTCCTTCTCCCACAAGGAAGGGCTCAGCCCTGAAAGCTCTTGCTGCTCTTCACAGTCCCTTGGCGCCCTATCTACAGGCACAACAGCACTGGGGATCTGTGCTTTCCCAGAGACGCAACATCTCATGGCGCTCGGCCGCGGCTGAGACTCTTGCCAAAAAGGCAAACGTCCGGCTCCTTCTCCCACAAGGAAGGGCCCAGACCTGAAAGCTCTTGCTGATCTTCACCTACCCTTGGCGCCCTATCTACAGGCACAACAGCACTGGGGATCTGTGCTTTCCCAGAGACGCAACATCTCATGGCGCTCCGCCGCGGCTGAGACTCTTGCCAAAAAGGCAAACGTCCGGCTCCTTCTCCCACAAGGAAGGGCCCAGCCCTGAAAGATCTTGCTGCTCTTCACGGTCACTTGGAGCCCTATCTAAAGACACAACAGCACTGGGGATCTGTGCTTTCCCAGAGACGCAACATCTCATGGCGCTCGGCCGCGGCACAGCCTCTTGCCGAAAAGGCAAACGTCCGGCTCCTTCTCCCACAAGGAAGGGCCCAGCCCTGAAAATTCTTGCTGCTCTTCATGATCAGTTGGCACCCCATCCACAGGCACAACAGCACTGGGGATCTGTGCATTCCCAGAGACGCAACATCTCATGGCGCTCGGCCGCGGCACAGCCTCTTGCCGAAAAGGCAAACGTCCGGCTCCTTGTCCCACAAGGAAGGGTCCAGCCCTGAAAGCTCTTGCTGCAGTTCACGGTCCCTTGGCGCCCTATCTACAGGCACAACAGCACTGGGGATCTGTGCTTTCCCAGAGACGCAACATCTCTTGGCGCTCGGCCGCAGCACAGCCTCTTGCCGAAAAGGCAAACGTCCAGCTCCTTCTCCCACAAGGAAGGGCCCAGCCCTGAAAGCTCTTGCTGCTCTTCACCTACCCTTGGCGCCCTATCTACAGGCACAACAGCACTGGGGATCTGTGCTTTCCCAGAGACGCAACATCTCATGGCGCTCGGCCGCGGCACAGCCTCTTGCCGAAAAGGCAAACGTCCAGCTCCTTCTCCCTCAAGGAAGGGCCCAGCCCTGAAAGCTCTTGCTGCTCTTCACCTACGCTTGGCGCCCTATCTACAGGCACAACAGCACTGGGGATCTCTGCTTTCCCAGAGACGCAACATCTCATGGCGCTCGGCCGCGGCAGAGCCTCTGCCGAAAAGGCAAACGTCCGGCTCCTTCTCCCACAAGGAAGGGCCCAGCCCTGAAAGCTCTTGCTGCTCTTCACCTACGCTTGGCGCTCTATCTACAGGCACAACAGCACTGGGGATCTGTGCTTTCCCAGAGACGCAACATCTCATGGTGCTCGGCCGTGTCTGAGAGTCTTGCCAAAAAGGCAAACGTCCGGCTCCTTCTCCCACAAGGAAGGGCCCAGCCCTGAAAGCTCTTGCTGCTCTTCACGATCCCTTGGTGCCCTATCTACAGGCACAACAGCACTGGGGATCTGTGCTTTCCCAGAGACGCAACATCTCATGGCGCTCGGTGGCGGCACAGCCTCTTGCCGAAAAGGCAAACGTCCGGCTCCTTCTCCCACAAGGAAGGGCCCAGCCCTGAATGATGTGGCTGCTCTTCACGGTCCCTTGGCACCCTATCTACAGGCACAACAGCACTGGGGATCTGTGCTTTCCCAGAGACGCAACATCTCATGGCGCTCGGCAGAGGCACAGCCTCCTGCCGAAAAGGCAAACGTCCGGCTCCTTCTCCCACAAGGAAGGGCCCAGCCCTGAAAGCTCTTGCTGCTGTTCACAGTCCCTTGGAGCCCTATCTACAGACACAACAGCACTGGGGATCTGTGCTTTCCCAGAGACGCAACATCTCATGGCGCTCAGCCGCGGCACAGCCTCTTGCCGAAAAGGCAAACGTCCGGCTCCTTCTCCCACAAGGAAGGGCCCAGGCCTGTAAGCTCTTGCTGCTCTTCAGGGTCATTTGGCGCTCTATCTACAGGCATAACAGCACTGGGGATCTGTGCTTTCCCAGAGACGCAACATCTCATGGTGCTCGGCCGTGTCTGAGAGTCTTGCCAAAAAGGCAAACATCCGGCTCCTTCTCCCACAAGGAAGGGCCCAGCCCTGAAAGCTCTTGCTGCTCTTCACGATCACTTGGCGCCTCATCCACAGGCACAACAGCACTGGGGATCTGTGCTTTCCCACAGACGCAACATCTCATGGCACTCAGCAGAGGCAGAGCCTCTTGCCGAAAAGGCAAACGTCCGGCTCCTTCTCCCACAAGGAAGGGCCCAGCCCTGAAAGCTCTTGCTGCTCTTCACCTACCCTTGGTGCCCTATCTACTGGCACAACAGCACTGGGGATCTGTGCTTTCCCAGAGACGCAACATCTCATGGTGCTCGTCCGCGGCTGAGACTTGCCAAAAAGGCAAACGTCCGGCTCCTTCTCCCACAAGGAAGGGCCCAGCCCTGTAAGCTCTTGCTGCTCTTCACAGTAACTTGGCGCCCTATCTACAGGCACAACAGCACTGGGGATCTGTGCTTTCCCAGAGACGCAACATCTCATGGCGCTCGGCCGCGGCACAGCCTCTTGCCGAAAAGGCAAACGTCCGGCTCCTTCTCCCACAAGGAAGGGCCCAGCCCTGAAAATTCTTGCTGCTCTTCATGATCAGTTGGCACCCCATCCACAGGCACAACAGCACTGGGGATCTGTGCTTTCCCAGAGACGCAACATCTCATGGGGCTCGGCCGCGGCACAGCCTCTTGCCGAAAAGGCAAACGTCCGGCTCCTTGTCCCACAAGGAAGGGTCCAGCCCTGAAAGCTCTTGCTGCAGTTCACGGTCCCTTGGCGCCCTATCTACAGGCACAACAGCACTGGGGATCTGTGCTTTCCCAGAGACGCAACATCTCTTGGCGCTCGGCCGCGGCACAGCCTCTTGCCGAAAAGGCAAACGTCCGGCTCCTTCTCCCACAAGGAAGGGCTCAACCCTGAAAGCTCTGGCTGCTCTTCACCTACCCTTGGCGCCCTATCTACAGGCACAACAGCACTGGGGATCTGTGCTTTCCCAGAGACGCAACATCTCATGGCGCTCGGCCGCGGCAGAGCCTCTTGCCGAAAAGGCAAACGTCCGGCTCCTTCTCCCACAAGGAAGGGCCCAGCCCTGAAAGCTCTTGCTGCTCTTCACGGTCACTTGGCGCCCTATCTACAGGCACAACAGCACTGGGGATCTGTGCTTTCCCACAGACGCAACATCTCATGGCGCTCGGCCGCGGCTGAGACTCTTGCGAAAAATGCAAACGTCCGGCTCCTTCTCCCACAAGGAAGTGCCCAGCCCTGAAAGCTCTTGCTGCTCTTCACGGTCACTTGGCGCTCTATCTACAGGCACAACAGCACTGGGGATCTGTGCTTTCCCAGAGACGCAACATCTCATGGTGCTCGGCCGCTGCTGAGACTTGCCAAAAAGGCAAACGTCCGCCTCCTTCTCCCACAAGGAAGGGCCCAGCCCTGAAAGCTCTTGCTGCTCTTCACGGTCACTTGGCGCCCTATCTACAGGCACAACAGCACTGGGGATCTGTGCTTTCCCAGAGACGCAACATCTCATGGCGCTCGGCCGCGGCACAGCCTCTTGCCGAAAAGGCAAACGTCCGGCTCCTTCTCCCACAAGGAAGGGCCCAGCCCTGAAAGCTCTTGCTGCTCTTCACCTACCCTTGGCGCCCTATGTACAGGCACAACAGCACTGGGGATCTGTGCTTTCCCAGATACGCAACATCTCATGGCGCTCGGCCGCGGCACAGCCTCTTGCCGAAAAGGCAAACGTCCGGCTCCTTCTCCCACAAGGAAGGGCCCAGCCCTGAAAGCTCTTGCTGCTCTTCACCTATGCTTGGCGCCCTATCTACAGGCACAACAGCACTGGGGATCTCTGCTTTCCCAGAGACGCAACATCTCATGGCGCTCGGCCGCGGCAGAGCCTCTGCCGAAAAGGCAAACGTCCGGCTCCTTCTCCCACAAGGAAGGGCCCAGCCCTGAAAGCTCTTGCTGCTCTTCACCTACGCTTGGCGCTCTATCTACAGGCACAACAGCACTGGGGATCTGTGCTTTCCCAGAGACGCAACATCTCATGGTGCTCGGCCGTGTCTGAGAGTCTTGCCAAAAAGGCAAACGTCCGGCTCCTTCTCCCACAAGGAAGGGCCCAGCCCTGAAAGCTCTTGCTGCTCTTCACCTACCCTTGGCGCCCTATCTACTGGCACAACAGCACTGGGGATCTGTGCTTTCCCAGAGAAGCAACATCTCATGGTGCTCGTCCGCGGCTGAGACTTGCCAAAAAGGCAAACGTCCGGCTCCTTCTCCCACAAGGAAGGGCCCAGCCCTGAAAGCTCTTGCTGCTCTTCACGGTCACTTGGCGCCCTATCTACAGGCACAACAGCACTGGGGATCTGTGCTTTCCCAGAGACGCAACATCTCATGGCGCTCGGCCGCGGCTGAGACTCTTGCCAAAAAGGCAAACTTCCGGCTCCTTGTCCCACAAGGAAGGGCCCAGCCCTGAAAGCTCTTGCTGCTCTTCACGGTCACTTGGAGCCCTATCTAAAGACACAACAGCACTGGGGATCTGTGCTTTCCCAGAGACGCAACATCTCATGGCGCTCGGCCGCGGCACAGCCTCTTGCCGAAAAGGCAAACGTCCGGCTCCTTCTCCCACAAGGAAGGGCCCAGCCCTGAAAATTCTTGCTGCTCTTCATGATCAGTTGACACCCCATCCACAGGCATAACAGCACTGGGGATCTGTGCATTCCCAGAGACGCAACATCTCATAGGGCTCGGCCGCGGCACAGCCTCTTGCCGAAAAGGCAAACGTCCGGCTCCTTGTCCCACAAGGAAGGGTCCAGCCCTGAAAGCTCTTGCTGCAGTTCACGGTCCCTTGGCGCCCTATCTACAGGCACAACAGCACTGGGGATCTCTGCTTTCCCAGAGACGCAACATCTCATGGCGCTCGGCCGCGGCAGAGCCTCTGCCGAAAAGGCAAACTTCCGTCTCCTTCTCCCACAAGGAAGGGCCCAGCCCTGAAAGCTCTTGCTGCTCTTCACCTACGCTTGGCGCTCTATCTACAGGCACAACAGCACTGGGGATCTGTGCTTTCCCAGAGACGCAACATCTCATGGCGCTCGGCCGCGGCAAAGCTTCTTGCCGAAAAGGCAAACGTCCGGCTCCTTCTCCCACAAGGAAGGGCCCAGCCCTGAAAGCTCTTGCTGCTCTTCACGGTCCCTTGGAGCCCTATCTACAGGCACAATAGCACTGGGGATCTGTGCTTTCCCAGAGACGCGACATCTCATGGCGCTCGGCCGCGGCAGAGCCTCTTGCCGAAAAGGCAAACGTCCGGCTCCTTCTCCCACAAGGAAGGGCTCAGCCCTGAAAGCTCTTGCTGCTCTTCACAGTCCCTTGGCGCCCTATCTACAGGCACAACAGCACTGGGGATCTGTGCTTTCCCAGAGACGCAACATCTCATGGCACTCAGCAGCGGCAGAGCCTCTTGCCGAAAAGGCAAACGTCCGGCTCCTTCTCCACAAGGAAGGGCCCAACCCTGAAAGCTCTTGCTGCTCTTCACGGTCACTTGGCGCCCTATCTACAGGCACAACAGCACTGGGGATCTGTGCTTTCCCACAGACGCAACATCTCATGGCGCTCGGCCGCGGCTGAGACTCTTGCCAAAAATGCAAACGTCCGGCTCCTTCTCCCACAAGGAAGTGCCCAGCCCTGAAAGCTCTTGCTTCAGTTCACGGTCCCTTGGAGCCCTATCTACAGGCACAACAGCACTGGGGATCTGTGCTTTCCCACAGACGCGACATCTCATGGCGCTCGGCCGCGGCAGAGCCTCTTGCCGAAAAGGCAAACGTCCGGCTCCTTCTCCCACAAGGAAGGGCTCAGCCCTGAAAGCTCTTGCTGCTCTTCACAGTCCCTTGGCGCCCTATCTACAGGCACAACAGCACTGGGGATCTGTGCTTTCCCAGAGACGCAACATCTCATGGCGCTCGGCCGCGGCTGAGACTCTTGCCAAAAGGCAAACGTCCGGCTCCTTCTCCCACAAGGAAGGGCCCAGACCTGAAAGCTCTTGCTGATCTTCACCTACCCTTGGCGCCCTATCTACAGGCACAACAGCACTGGGGATCTGTGCTTTCCCAGAGACGCAACATCTCATGGCGCTCCGCCGCGGCTGAGACTCTTGCCAAAAAGGCAAACGTCCGGCTCCTTGTCCCACAAGGAAGGGCCCAGCCCTGAAAGATCTTGCTGCTCTTCACGGGTCACTTGGAGCCCTATCTAAAGACACAACAGCACTGGGGATCTGTGCTTTCCCAGAGACGCAACATCTCATGGCGCTCGGCCGCGGCACAGCCTCTTGCCGAAAAGGCAAACGTCCGGCTCCTTCTCCCACAAGGAAGGGCCCAGCCCTGAAAATTCTTGCTGCTCTTCATGATCAGTTGGCACCCCATCCACAGGCACAACAGCACTGGGGATCTGTGCATTCCCAGAGACGCAACATCTCATGGCGCTCGGCCGCGGCACAGCCTCTTGCCGAAAAGGCAAACGTCCGGCTCCTTGTCCCACAAGGAAGGGTCCAGCCCTGAAAGCTCTTGCTGCAGTTCACGGTCCCTTGGCGCCCTATCTACAGGCACAACAGCACTGGGGATCTGTGCTTTCCCAGAGACGCAACATCTCTTGGCGCTCGGCCGCAGCACAGCCTCTTGCCGAAAAGGCAAACGTCCAGCTCCTTCTCCCACAAGGAAGGGCCCAGCCCTGAAAGCTCTTGCTGCTCTTCACCTACCCTTGGCGCCCTATCTACAGGCACAACAGCACTGGGGATCTGTGCTTTCCCAGAGACGCAACATCTCATGGCGCTCGGCCGCGGCACAGCCTCTTGCCGAAAAGGCAAACGTCCAGCTCCTTCTCCCTCAAGGAAGGGCCCAGCCCTGAAAGCTCTTGCTGCTCTTCACCTACGCTTGGCGCCCTATCTACAGGCACAACAGCACTGGGGATCTCTGCTTTCCCAGAGACGCAACATCTCATGGCGCTCGGCCGCGGCAGAGCCTCTGCCGAAAAGGCAAACGTCCGGCTCCTTCTCCCACAAGGAAGGGCCCAGCCCTGAAAGCTCTTGCTGCTCTTCACCTACGCTTGGCGCTCTATCTACAGGCACAACAGCACTGGGGATCTGTGCTTTCCCAGAGACGCAACATCTCATGGTGCTCGGCCGTGTCTGAGAGTCTTGCCAAAAAGGCAAACGTCCGGCTCCTTCTCCCACAAGGAAGGGCCCAGCCCTGAAAGCTCTTGCTGCTCTTCACGATCCCTTGGTGCCCTATCTACAGGCACAACAGCACTGGGGATCTGTGCTTTCCCAGAGACGCAACATCTCATGGCGCTCGGTGGCGGCACAGCCTCTTGCCGAAAAGGCAAACGTCCGGCTCCTTCTCCCACAAGGAAGGGCCCAGCCCTGAATGATGTGGCTGCTCTTCACGGTCCCTTGGCACCCTATCTACAGGCACAACAGCACTGGGGATCTGTGCTTTCCCAGAGACGCAACATCTCATGGCGCTCGGCAGAGGCACAGCCTCCTGCCGAAAAGGCAAACGTCCGGCTCCTTCTCCCACAAGGAAGGGCCCAGCCCTGAAAGCTCTTGCTGCTGTTCACAGTCCCTTGGAGCCCTATCTACAGACACAACAGCACTGGGGATCTGTGCTTTCCCAGAGACGCAACATCTCATGGCGCTCAGCCGCGGCACAGCCTCTTGCCGAAAAGGCAAACGTCCGGCTCCTTCTCCCACAAGGAAGGGCCCAGCCCTGTAAGCTCTTGCTGCTCTTCAGGGTCATTTGGCGCTCTATCTACAGGCATAACAGCACTGGGGATCTGTGCTTTCCCAGAGACGCAACATCTCATGGTGCTCGGCCGTGTCTGAGAGTCTTGCCAAAAAGGCAAACATCCGGCTCCTTCTCCCACAAGGAAGGGCCCAGCCCTGAAAGCTCTTGCTGCTCTTCACGATCACTTGGCGCCCCATCCACAGGCACAACAGCACTGGGGATCTGTGCTTTCCCACAGACGCAACATCTCATGGCACTCAGCAGAGGCAGAGCCTCTTGCCGAAAAGGCAAACGTCCGGCTCCTTCTCCCACAAGGAAGGGCCCAGCCCTGAAAGCTCTTGCTGCTCTTCACCTACCCTTGGTGCCCTATCTACTGGCACAACAGCACTGGGGATCTGTGCTTTCCCAGAGACGCAACATCTCATGGTGCTCGTCCGCGGCTGAGACTTGCCAAAAAGGCAAACGTCCGGCTCCTTCTCCACAAGGAAGGGCCCAGCCCTGTAAGCTCTTGCTGCTCTTCACAGTAACTTGGCGCCCTATCTACAGGCACAACAGCACTGGGGATCTGTGCTTTCCCAGAGACGCAACATCTCATGGCGCTCGGCCGCGGCACAGCCTCTTGCCGAAAAGGCAAACGTCCGGCTCCTTCTCCCACAAGGAAGGGCCCAGCCCTGAAAATTCTTGCTGCTCTTCATGATCAGTTGGCACCCCATCCACAGGCACAACAGCACTGGGGATCTGTGCTTTCCCAGAGACGCAACATCTCATGGGGCTCGGCCGCGGCACAGCCTCTTGCCGAAAAGGCAAACGTCCGGCTCCTTGTCCCACAAGGAAGGGTCCAGCCCTGAAAGCTCTTGCTGCAGTTCACGGTCCCTTGGCGCCCTATCTACAGGCACAACAGCACTGGGGATCTGTGCTTTCCCAGAGACGCAACATCTCTTGGCGCTCGGCCGCGGCACAGCCTCTTGCCGAAAAGGCAAACGTCCGGCTCCTTCTCCCACAAGGAAGGGCTCAACCCTGAAAGCTCTGGCTGCTCTTCACCTACCCTTGGCGCCCTATCTACAGGCACAACAGCACTGGGGATCTGTGCTTTCCCAGAGACGCAACATCTCATGGCGCTCGGCCGCGGCAGAGCCTCTTGCCGAAAAGGCAAACGTCCGGCTCCTTCTCCCACAAGGAAGGGCCCAGCCCTGAAAGCTCTTGCTGCTCTTCACGGTCACTTGGCGCCCTATCTACAGGCACAACAGCACTGGGGATCTGTGCTTTCCCACAGACGCAACATCTCATGGCGCTCGGCCGCGGCTGAGACTCTTGCGAAAAATGCAAACGTCCGGCTCCTTCTCCCACAAGGAAGTGCCCAGCCCTGAAAGCTCTTGCTGCTCTTCACGGTCACTTGGCGCTCTATCTACAGGCACAACAGCACTGGGGATCTGTGCTTTCCCAGAGACGCAACATCTCATGGTGCTCGGCCGCTGCTGAGACTTGCCAAAAAGGCAAACGTCCGCCTCCTTCTCCCACAAGGAAGGGCCCAGCCCTGAAAGCTCTTGCTGCTCTTCACGGTCACTTGGCGCCCTATCTACAGGCACAACAGCACTGGGGATCTGTGCTTTCCCAGAGACGCAACATCTCATGGCGCTCGGCCGCGGCACAGCCTCTTGCCGAAAAGGCAAACGTCCGGCTCCTTCTCCCACAAGGAAGGGCCCAGCCCTGAAAGCTCTTGCTGCTCTTCACCTACCCTTGGCGCCCTATGTACAGGCACAACAGCACTGGGGATCTGTGCTTTCCCAGATACGCAACATCTCATGGCGCTCGGCCGCGGCACAGCCTCTTGCCGAAAAGGCAAACGTCCGGCTCCTTCTCCCACAAGGAAGGGCCCAGCCCTGAAAGCTCTTGCTGCTCTTCACCTATGCTTGGCGCCCTATCTACAGGCACAACAGCACTGGGGATCTCTGCTTTCCCAGAGACGCAACATCTCATGGCGCTCGGCCGCGGCAGAGCCTCTGCCGAAAAGGCAAACGTCCGGCTCCTTCTCCCACAAGGAAGGGCCCAGCCCTGAAAGCTCTTGCTGCTCTTCACCTACGCTTGGCGCTCTATCTACAGGCACAACAGCACTGGGGATCTGTGCTTTCCCAGAGACGCAACATCTCATGGTGCTCGGCCGTGTCTGAGAGTCTTGCCAAAAAGGCAAACGTCCGGCTCCTTCTCCCACAAGGAAGGGCCCAGCCCTGAAAGCTCTTGCTGCTCTTCACCTACCCTTGGCGCCCTATCTACTGGCACAACAGCACTGGGGATCTGTGCTTTCCCAGAGAAGCAACATCTCATGGTGCTCGTCCGCGGCTGAGACTTGCCAAAAAGGCAAACGTCCGGCTCCTTCTCCCACAAGGAAGGGCCCAGCCCTGAAAGCTCTTGCTGCTCTTCACGGTCACTTGGCGCCCTATCTACAGGCACAACAGCACTGGGGATCTGTGCTTTCCCACAGACGCAACATCTCATGGCGCTCGGCCGCGGCTGAGACTCTTGCCAAAAATGCAAACGTCCGGCTCCTTCTCCCACAAGGAAGTGCCCAGCCCTGAAAGCTCTTGCTGCTCTTCACGGTCACTTGGCGCTCTATCTACAGGCACAACAGCACTGGGGATCTGTGCTTTCCCAGAGACGCAACATCTCATGGTGCTCGGCCGCTGCTGAGACTTGCCAAAAAGGCAAACGTCCGGCTCCTTCTCCCACAAGGAAGGGCCCAGCCCTGAAAGCTCTTGCTGCTGTTCACGGTCACTTGGCGCCCTATCTACAGGCACAACAGCACTGGGGATCTGTGCTTTCCCAGAGACGAAACATCTCATGGCACTCGGCCGCGGCAAAGCTTCTTGCCGAAAAGGCAAACGTCCGGCTCCTTCTCCCACATGGAAGGGCCCAGCCCTGAAAGCTCTTGCTGCTCTTCACGATCACTTGGCGCCCCATCCAGAGGCACAACAGCACTGGGGATCTGTGCTTTCCCAGAGACACGACATCTCATGGCGCTCGGCCGCGGCAGAGCCTCTTGCCGAAAAGGCAAACGTCCGGCTCCTTCTCCCACAAGGAATGGCCCAGCCCTGAAAGCTCTTGCTGCAGTTCACGGTCCCTTGGAGCCCTATCTACAGGCACAACAGCACTGGGGATCTGTGCTTTCCCAGAGACGCAACATCTCATGGCGCTCGGCCACGGCAAAGCTTCTTGCCGAAAAGGCAAACGTCCGGCTCCTTCTCCCACAAGGAAGGGCCCAGCCCTGAAAGCTCTTGCTGCTCTTCACCTACCCTTGGTGCCCTATCTACAGGCACAACAGCACTGGGGATCTGTGCTTTCCCAGAAACGCAACATCTCATGGTGCTCGGCCGCGGCTGAGACTTGCCAAAAAGGCAAACGTCCGGCTCCTTCTCCCACAAGGAAGGGCCCAGCCCTGAAAGCTCTTGCTGCTCTTCACCTACCCTTGGCGCCCTATCTACTGGCACAACAGCACTGGGGATCTGTGCTTTCCCAGAGACGCAACATCTCATGGTGCTCGGCCGTGTCTGAGAGTCTTGCCAAAAAGGCAAACGTCCGGCTCCTTCTCCCACAAGGAAGGGCCCAGCCCTGAAAGCTCTTGCTGCTCTTCACGGTCACTTGGCGCCCTATCTACAGGCACAACAGCACTGGGGATCTGTGCTTTCCCACAGACGCAACATCTCATGGCGCTCGGCCGCGGCTGAGACTCTTGCCAAAAATGCAAACGTCCGGCTCCTTCTCCCACAAGGAAGTGCCCAGCCCTGAAAGCTCTTGCTGCTCTTCACGGTCACTTGGCGCTCTATCTACAGGCACAACAGCACTGGGGATCTGTGCTTTCCCAGAGACGCAACATCTCATGGTGCTCGGCCGCTGCTGAGACTTGCCAAAAAGGCAAACGTCCGGCTCCTTCTCCCACAAGGAAGGGCCCAGCCCTGAAAGCTCTTGCTGCTCTTCACGGTAACATGGCGCCCTATCTACAGGCACAACAGCACTGGGGATCTGTGCTTTCCCAGAGACGAAACATCTCATGGCACTCGGCCGCGGCAAAGCTTCTTGCCGAAAAGGCAAACGTCCGGCTCCTTCTCCCACATGGAAGGGCCCAGCCCTGAAAGCTCTTGCTGCTCTTCACGATCACTTGGCGCCCCATCCAGAGGCACAACAGCACTGGGGATCTGTGCTTTCCCAGAGACACGACATCTCATGGCGCTCGGCCGCGGCAGAGCCTCTTGCCGAAAAGGCAAACGTCCGGCTCCTTCTCCCACAAGGAAGGGCCCAGCCCTGAAAGCTGTTGCTGCTCTTCACCTACGCTTGGCACCCTATCTACAGGCACAACAGCAGTGGGGATCTGTGCTTTCCCAGAGACGCAACATCTCATGGTGCTCGGCCGCGGCTGAGACTTGCCAAAAAGGCAAACGTCTGGCTCCTTCTCCCACAAGGAAGGGCCCAGCCCTGAAAGCTCTTGCTGCTCTTCACGGTAACTTGGCGCCCTATCTACAGGCACAACAGCACTGGGGATCTGTGCTTTCCCAGAGACGCAACATCTCATGGCGTTCGGCCGCGGCACAGCCTCTTGCCGAAAAGGCAAACGTCCGGCTCCTTCTCCCACAAGGAAGGGCCCAGCCCTGAAAGCTCTTGCTGCTCTTCACGGTCATTTGGCGCTCTATCTACAGGCATAACAGCACTGGGGATCTGTGCTTTCCCAGAGACGCAACATCTCATGGTGCTCGGCCGTGTCTCAGAGTCTTGCCAAAAAGGCAAACGTCCGGCTCCTTCTCCCACAAGGAAGGGCCCAGCCCTGAAAGCTCTTGCTGCTCTTCACCTACGCTTGGCGCTCTATCTACAGGCACAACAGCACTGGGGATCTGTGCTTTCCCACAGACGCAACATCTCATGGTGCTCGGCCCGTGTCTGAGAGTCTTGCCAAAAAGGCAAACGTCCGGCTCCTTCTCCCACAAGGAAGGGCCCAGCCCTGAAAGCTCTTGCTGCTCTTCACGGTCCCTTGGCGCCCTATCTACAGGCACAACAGCACTGGGGATCTGTGCTTTCCCAGAGACGCAACTTCTCATGGCGCTCGGTGGCGGCACAGCCTCTTGCCGAAAAGGCAAACGTCCGGCTCCTTCTCCCACAAGGAAGGGCCCAGCCCTGAATGATGTGGCTGCTCTTCACGGTTTCTTGGCACCCTATCTACAGGCACAACAGCACTGGGGATCTGTGCTTTCCCAGAGACGCAACATCTCATGGCGCTCGGCAGAGGCACAGCCTCTTGCCGAAAAGGCAAACGTCCGGCTCCTTCTCCCACAAGGAAGGGCCCAGCCCTGAAAGCTCTTGCTGCAGTTCACAGTCCCTTGGAGCCCTATCTACAGACACAACAGCACTGGGGATCTGTGCTTTCCCACAGACGCAACATCTCATGGCGCTCGGCCGCGGAACAGCCTCTTGCCGAAAAGGCAAACGTCCGGCTCCTTCTCCCACAATGAAGGGCCCAGCCCTGTAAGCTCTTGCTGCTCTTCACGGTCATTTGGCGCTCTATCTACAGGCATAACAGCACTGGGGATCTGTGCTTTCCCAGAGACGCAACATCTCATGGTGCTCGGCCGTGTCTGAGAGTCTTGCCAAAAAGGCAAACGTCCGGCTCCTTCTCCCACAAGGAAGGGCCCAGCCCTGAAAGCTCTTGCTGCTCTTCACGATCACTTGGCGCCCCATCCACAGGCACAACAGCACTGGGGATCTGTGCTTTCCCACAGACGCAACACCTCATGGCGCTCGGCCGCGGCAGAGCCTCTTGCCGAAAAGGCAAACGTCCGGCTCCTTCTCCCACAAGGAAGGGCCCAGCCCTGAAAGCTCTTGCTGCTCTTCACCTATGCTTGGCACCCTATCTACAGGCACAACAGCACTGGGGATCTGTGCTTTCCCAGAGACACAACATCTCATGGCATTCAGCAGCGGCAGAGCCTCTTGCCGAAAAGACAAACGTCCGGCTCCTTCTCCCACAAGGAAGGGCCCAGCCCTGAAAGCTCTTGCTGCTCTTCACCTACCCTTGGCGCCCTATCTACTGGCACAACAGCACTGGGGATCTGTGCTTTCCCAGAGACGCAACATCTCATGGTGCTCGTCCGCGGCTGAGACTTGCCAAAAAGGCAAACGTCCGGCTCCTTCTCCCACAAGGAAGGGCCCAGCCCTGAAAGCTCTTGCTGCTCTTCACGGTCACTTGGCGCTCTATCTACAGGCACAACAGCACTGGGGATCTGTGCTTTCCCAGAGACGCAACATCTCATGGTGCTCGGCCGCTGCTGAGACTTGCCAAAAAGGCAAACGTCCGGCTCCTTCTCCCACAAGGAAGGGCCCAGCCCTGAAAGCTCTTGCTGCTCTTCACGGTAACTTGGCGCCCTATCTACAGGCACAACAGCACTGGGGATCTGTGCTTTCCCAGAGACGAAACATCTCATGGCACTCGGCCGCGGCAAAGCTTCTTGCCGAAAAGGCAAACATCCGGCTCCTTCTCCCACATGGAAGGGCCCAGCCCTGAAAGCTCTTGCTGCTCTTCACGATCACTTGGCGCCCCATCCAGAGGCACAACAGCACTGGGGATCTGTGCTTTCCCAGAGACACGACATCTCATGGCGCTCGGCCGCGGCAGAGCCTCTTGCCGAAAAGGCAAACGTCCGGCTCCTTCTCCCACAAGGAATGGCCCAGCCCTGAAAGCTCTTGCTGCAGTTCACGGTCCCTTGGAGCCCTATCTACAGGCACAACAGCACTGGGGATCTGTGCTTTCCCAGAGACGCAACATCTCATGGCGCTCGGCCACGGCAAAGCTTCTTGCCGAAAAGGCAAACGTCCGGCTCCTTCTCCCACAAGGAAGGGCCCAGCCCTGAAAGCTCTTGCTGCTCTTCACCTACCCTTGGTGCCCTATCTACAGGCACAACAGCACTGGGGATCTGTGCTTTCCCAGAAACGCAACATCTCATGGTGCTCGGCCGCGGCTGAGACTTGCCAAAAAGGCAAACGTCTGGCTCCTTCTCCCACAAGGAAGGGCCCAGCCCTGAAAGCTCTTGCTGCTCTTCACGGTAACTTGGCGCCCTATCTACAGGCACAACAGCACTGGGGATCTGTGCTTTCCCAGAGACGCAACATCTCATGGCGTTCGGCCGCGGCACAGCCTCTTGCCGAAAAGGCAAACGTCCGGCTCCTTCTCCCACAAGGAAGGGCCCAGCCCTGAAAGCTGTTGCTGCTCTTCACCTACCCTTGGCGCCCTATCTACAGGCACAACAGCACTGGGGATCTGTGCTTTCCCAGAGACGCAACATCTCAAGGCGCTCGGCCGCGGCACAGCCTCTTGCCGAAAAGGCAAACGTCCGGCTCCTTCTCCCACAAGGAAGGGCCCAGCCCTGAAAGCTCTTGCTGCTCTTCACCTACGCTTGGCACCCTATCTACAGGCACAACAGCACTGGGGATCTGTGCTTTCCCAGAGACGCAACATCTCATGGCGCTCGGCCGCGGCAGAGCCTCTGCCGAAAAGGCAAACGTCCGGCTCCTTCTCCCACAAGGAAGGGCCCAGCCCTGAAAGCTCTTGCTGCTCTTCACGGTCCCTTGGCGCCCTATCTACAGGCACAACAGCACTGGGGATCTGTGCTTTCCCAGAGACGCAACATCTCATGGCGCTCGGTGGCGGCACAGCCTCTTGCCGAAAAGGCAAACGTGCGGCTCCTTCTCGCACAAGGAAGGGCCCAGCCCTGAATGATGTGGCTGCTCTTCACGGTCCCTTGGCACCCTATCTACAGGCACAACAGCACTGGGGATCTGTGCTTTCCCAGAGACGCAACATCTCATGGCGCTCGGCAGAGGCACAGCCTCTTGCCGAAAAGGCAAACGTCCGGCTCCTTCTCCCACAAGGAAGGGCCCAGCCCTGTAAGCTCTTGCTGCAGTTCACAGTCCCTTGGAGCCCTATCTACAGACACAACAGCACTGGGGATCTGTGCTTTCCCACAGACGCAACATCTCATGGCGCTCGGCCGCGGCACAGCCTCTTGCCGAAAAGGCAAACGTCCGGCTCCTTCTCCCACAAGGAAGGGCCCAGCCCTGTAAGCTCTTGCTGCTCTTCACGGTCATTTGGCACTCTATCTTCAGGCATAACAGCACTGGGGATCTGTGCTTTCCCAGAGACGCAACATCTCATGGTGCTCGGCCGTGTCTGAGAGTCTTGCCAAAAAGGCAAACGTCCGGCTCCTTCTCCCACAAGGAAGGGCCCAGCCCTGAAAGCTCTTGCTGCTCTTCACGATCACTTGGCGCCCCATCCACAGGCACAGCAGCACTGGGGATCTGTGCTTTCCCACAGACGCAACACCTCATGGCGCTCGGCCGCGGCAGAGCCTCTTGCCGAAAAGGCAAACGTCCGGCTCCTTCTCCCACAAGGAAGGGCCCAGCCCTGAAAGCTCTTGCTGCTCTTCACCTATGCTTGGCACCCTATCTACAGGCACAACAGCACTGGGGATCTGTGCTTTCCCACAGACGCAACATCTCATCGCACTCAGCAGCGGCAGAGCCTCTTGCCGAAAAGGCAAACGTCCGGCTCCTTCTCCCACAAGGAAGGGCCCAGCCCTGAAAGCTCTTGCTGCTCTTCACCTACCCTTGGCGCCCTATCTACTGGCACAACAGCACTGGGGATCTGTGCTTTCCCAGAGACGCAACATCTCATGATGCTCGTCCGCGGCTGAGACTTGCCAAAAAGGCAAACGTCCGGCTCCTTCTCCCACAAGGAAGGGCCCAGCCCTGAAAGCTCTTGCTGCAGTTCACGGTCCCTTGGAGCCCTATCTACAGGCACAACAGCACTGGGGATCTGTGCTTTCCCAGAGACGCAACATCTCTTGGCGCTCGGCCGCGGCACAGCCTCTTGCCGAAAAGGCAAACGTCCGGCTCCTTCTCCCACAAGTAAGGGCTCAGCCCTGAAAGCTCTTGCTGCTCTTCACCTACCCTTGGTGCCCTATCTACAGGCACAACAGCACTGGGGATCTGTGCTTTCCCAGAGACGCAACATCTCATGGCGCTCGGCCGCGGCAGAGCCTCTTGCCGAAAAGGCAAACGTCCGGCTCCTTCTCCCACAAGGAAGGGCCCAGCCCTGTAAGCTCTTGCTGCTCTTCACGGTCACTTGGCGCCCTATCTACAGGCACAACAGCACTGGGGATCTGTGCTTTCCCACAGACGCAACATCTCATGGCGCTCGGCCGCGGCTGAGACTCTTGCCGAAAAGGCAAACGTCCGGCTCCTTCTCCCACAAGGAAGTGCCCAGCCCTGAAAGCTCTTGCTGCTCTTCACGGTCACTTGGCGCTCTATCTACAGGCACAACAGCACTGGGGATCTGTGCTTTCCCAGAGACGCAACATCTCATGGTGCTCGGCCGCTGCTGAGACTTGCCAAAAAGGCAAACGTCCGGCTCCTTCTCCCACAAGGAAGGGCCCAGCCCTGAAAACTCTTGCTGCTCTTCACGGTAACTTGGCGCCCTATCTACAGGCACAACAGCACTGGGGATCTGTGCTTTCCCAGAGAAGAAACATCTCATGGCGCTCGGCCGCGGCAAAGCTTCTTGCCGAAAAGGCAAACGTCCGGCTCCTTCTCCCACATGGAAGGGCCCAGCCCTGAAAGCTCTTGCTGCTCTTCACGATCACTTGGCGCCCCATCAACAGGCACAACAGCACTGGGGATCTGTGCTTTCCCAGAGACGCAACATCTCATGGCGCTCGGCCGCGGCTGAGACTCTTGCCGAAAAGGCAAACGTCCGGCTCCTTCTCCCACAAGGAAGGGCCCAGCCCTGAAAGCTCTTGCTGCAGTTCACGGTCCCTTGGAGCCCTATCTACAGGCAAAACAGCACTGGGGATCTGTGCTTTCCCAGAGACGCAACATCTCATGGCGCTCGGCCCGCGGCACAGCCTCTTGCCGAAAAGGCAAACGTCCGGCTCCTTTTCCCACAAGGAAGGGCCCAGCCCTGAAAGCTCTTGCTGCTCTTCACCTACCCTTGGCGCCCTATCTACAGGCACAACAGCACTGGGGATTTGTGCTTTCCCAGAGACGCAACATCTCATGGCGCTCGGTGGCGGCACAGCCTCTTGCCGAAAAGGCAAACGTCCGGCTCCTTCTCCCACAAGGAAGGGCCCAGCCCTGAAAGCTCTTGCTGCTCTTCACAGTAACTTGGCGCCCTATCTACAGGCACAACAGCACTGGGGATCTGTGCTTTCCCAGAGACGCAACATCTCATGGCGCTCGGCAGCGGCAGAACCTCTGTCGAAAAGGCAAACGTCCGGCTCCTTCTCCCACAAGGAAGGGCCCAGACCTGAAAGCTCTTGCTGCAGTTCACGGTCCCTTGGAGCCCTATCTACAGACACAACAGCACTGGGGATCTGTGCTTTCCTAGAGACGCAACATTTCATGGCGCGCGGCCACGGCAAAGCTTCTTGCCGAAAAGGCAAATGTCCGGCTCCTTCTCCCACAAGGAAGGGCCCAGCCCTGAAAATTCTTGCCGCTCTTCACGATCACTTGGCGCCACATCTACAGGCACAACAGCACTGGGGATCTGTGCTTTCCCAGAGACGCAACATCTCATGGCGCTCGGCCGAGGCACAGCCTCTTGCTGAAAAGGCAAACGTCCGGCTCCTTCTCCCACAAGGAAGGGCCCAGCCCTGAAAGCTCTTGCTGTTCTTCACGGTCCCTTGGCGCCCTATCTACAGGCACAACAGCACTGGGGATCTGTGCTTTCCCAGAGACGCAACATCTCATGGCGCTCGGTGGCGGCACAGCCTCTTGCCGAAAAGGCAAACGTCCGGCTCCTTCTTCCACAAGGAAGGGCCCAGCCCTGAAAGCTCTTGCTGCTCTTCACAGTAACTTGGCGCCCTATCTACAGGCACAACAGCACTGGGGATCTGTGCTTTCCCAGAGACGCAACATCTCATGGCGCTCGGCAGCGGCAGAACCTCTGTCGAAAATGCAAACATCCGGCTCCTTCTCCCACAAGGAAGGGCCCAGCCCTGAAAGCTCTTGCTGCTCTTCACCTACCCTTGGCGCCCTATCTACAGGCACAACAGCACTGGGGATCTGTGCTTTCCCAGAGACGCAACATCTCATGGCGCTCGGCCGCGGCTGAGACTCTTGTCGAAAAGGTAAACGTCCGGCTCCTGCTGCCACAAGGAAGGGCCCAGCCCTGAAAGCTCTTGCTGCTCTTCACGATCACTTGGCCCCCCATCCACAGGCACAACAGCACTGGGGATCTGTGCTTTCCCAGAGACGCAACATCTCATGGCGCTCGGCCGCGGCTGAGACACTTGTCGAAAAGGTAATCGTCCGGCTCCTTCTCCCACAAGGAAGGGCCCAGCCCTGAAAACTCTTGCTGCTCTTCACGATCACTTGGCGCCCCATCCACAGGCACAACAGCACTGGGGATCTGTGCTTTCCCAGAGACGCAACATCTCATGGCGCTCGGCAGAGGCACAGCCTCTTGCCGAAAAGGCAAACGTCCGGCTCCTTCTCCCACAAGGAAGGGCCCAGCCCTGTAAGCTCTTGCTGCAGTTCACAGTCCCTTGGAGCCCTATCTACAGACACAACAGCACTGGGGATCTGTGCTTTCCCAGAGACGCAACTTCTCATGGCGCTCGGTGGCGGCACAGCCTCTTGCCGAAAAGGCAAACGTCCGGCTCCTTCTCCCACAAGGAAGGGCCCAGCCCTGTAAGCTCTTGCTGCTCTTCACGGTCATTTGGCACTCTATCTTCAGGCATAACAGCACTGGGGATCTGTGCTTTCCCAGAGACGCAACATCTCATGGTGCTCGGCGGTGTCTGAGAGTCTTGCCAAAAAGGCAAACGTCCGGCTCATTCTCCCACAAGGAAGGGCCCAGCCCTGAAAGCTCTTGCTGCTCTTCACGATCACTTGGCGCCCCATCCACAAGCACAGCAGCACTGGGGATCTGTGCTTTCCCACAGACGCAACACCTCATGGCGCTCGGCCGCGGCAGAGCCTCTTGCCGAAAAGGCAAACGTCCGGCTCCTTCTCCCACAAGGAAGGGCCCAGCCCTGAAAGCTCTTGCTGCTCTTCACCTATGCTTGGCACCCTATCTACAGGCACAACAGCACTGGGGATCTGTGCTTTCCCACAGACGCAACATCTCATCGCACTCAGCAGCGGCAGAGCCTCTTGCCGAAAAGGCAAACGTCCGGCTCCTTCTCCCACAAGGAAGGGCCCAGCCCTGAAAGCTCTTGCTGCTCTTCACCTACCCTTGGCGCCCTATCTACAGGCACAACAGCACTGGGGATCTGTGCTTTCCCAGAGACGCAACATCTCATGATGCTCGTCCGCGGCTGAGACTTGCCAAAAAGGCAAACGTCCGGCTCCTTCTCCCACAAGGAAGGGCCCAGCCCTGAAAGCTCTTGCTGCAGTTCACGGTCCCTTGGAGCCCTATCTACAGGCACAACAGCACTGGGGATCTGTGCTTTCCCAGAGACGCAACATCTCTTGGCGCTCGGCCGCGGCACAGCCTCTTGCCGAAAAGGCAAACGTCCGGCTCCTTCTCCCACAAGTAAGGGCTCAGCCCTGAAAGCTCTTGCTGCTCTTCACCTACCCTTGGTGCCCTATCTACAGGCACAACAGCACTGGGGATCTGTGCTTTCCCAGAGACGCAACATCTCATGGCGCTCGGCCGCGGCAGAGCCTCTTGCCGAAAAGGCAAACGTCCGGCTCCTTCTCCCACAAGGAAGGGCCCAGCCCTGTAAGCTCTTGCTGCTCTTCACGGTCACTTGGCGCCCTATCTACAGGCACAACAGCACTGGGGATCTGTGCTTTCCCGCAGACGCGACATCTCATGGCGCTCGGCCGCGGCTGAGACTCTTGCCAAAAATGCAAACGTCCGGCTCCTTCTCCCACAAGGAAGGGCCCAGCCCTGAAAGCTCTTGCTGCTCTTCACGGTCACTTGGCGCTCTATCTACAGGCACAACAGCACTGGGGATCTGTGCTTTCCCAGAGACGCAACATCTCATGGTGCTCGGCCGCTGCTGAGACTTGCCAAAAAGGCAAACGTCCGGCTCCTTCTCCCACAAGGAAGGGCCCAGCCCTGAAGACTCTTGCTGCTCTTCACGGTAACTTGGCGCCCTATCTACAGGCACAACAGCACTGGGGATCTGTGCTTTCCCAGAGAAGAAACATCTCATGGCGCTCGGCCGCGGCAAAGCTTCTTGCCGAAAAGGCAAACGTCCGGCTCCTTCTCCCACATGGAAGGGCCCAGCCCTGAAAGCTCTTGCTGCTCTTCACGATCACTTGGCGCCCCATCAACAGGCACAACAGCACTGGGGATCTGTGCTTTCCCAGAGACGCAACATCTCATGGCGCTCGGCCGCGGCTGAGACTCTTGCCGAAAAGGCAAACGTCCGGCTCCTTCTCCCACAAGGAAGGGCCCAGCCCTGAAAGCTCTTGCTGCAGTTCACGGTCCCTTGGAGCCCTATCTACAGACACAACAGCACTGGAGATCTGTGCTTTCCCAGAGACGCAACATGTCATGGCGCTCGGCCGCGGCACAGCCTCTTGCCGAAAAGGCAAACGTCCGGCTCCTTCTCCCACAAGGAAGGGCCCAGCCATGAAAGCTCTTGCTGCTCTTCACCTACCCTTGGCGCCCTATCTACAGGCACAACAGCACTGGGGATCTGTGCTTTCCCAGAGATGCAACATCTCATGGCACGCGGCAGCGGCAGAGCCTCTTGCCGAAAAGGCAAACGTCCGGCTCCTTCTCCCACAAGGAAGGGCCTAGCCCTGAAAGCTCTTGCTGCTCTTCACGGTCCCTTGGCGCCCTATCTACAGGCACAACAGCACTGGGGATCTGTGCTTTCCCAGAGACGCAACATGTCATGTTGCTCGGCTGCGGCTGAGACTTGCCAAAAAGGCAAACGTCCGGCTCCTTCTCCCACAAGGAAGGGCCCAGCCCTGAAAGCTCTTGCTGCTATTCACGGTAACTTGGCGCCCTATCTACAGGCACAACAGCACTGGGGATCTGTGCTTTCCCAGAGACGCAACATCTCATGGCGCTCGTCCACGGCAAAGCTTCTTGCCGAAAAGGCAAACGTCCGGCTCCTTCTCCCACATGGAAGGGCCCAGCCCTGAAAGCTCTTGCTGCTCTTCACGATCACTTGGCGCCCCATCCAGAGGCACAACAGCACTGGGGATCTTGGCTTTCCCAGAGACGCAACATCTCATGGCGCTCGGCCGCGGCACAGCCTCTTGCCGAAAAGGTAAACGTCAGCCTCCTTCTCCCACAAGGAAGGGCCCAGCCCTGAAAGCTCTTGCTGCAGTTCACGGTCCCTTGGAGCCCTATCTACAGGCAAAACAGCACTGGGGATCTGTGCTTTCCCAGAGATGCAACATCTCATGGCGCTCGGCCGCGGCACAGCCTCTTGCCGAAAAGGCAAACGTCCGGCTCCTTCTCCCACAAGGAAGGGCCCAGCCCTGAAAGCTCTTGCTGCTCTTCACCTACCCTTGGCGCCCTATCTACAGGCACAACAGCACTGGGGATTTGTGCTTTCCCAGAGACGCAACATCTCATGGCGCTCGGTGGTGGCACAGCCTCTTGCCGAAAAGGCAAACGTCCGGCTCCTTCTCCCACAAGGAAGGGCCCAGCCCTGAAAGCTCTTGCTGCTCTTCACAGTAACTTGGCGCCCTATCTACAGGCACAACAGCACTGGGGATCTGTGCTTTCCCAGAGACGCAACATCTCATGGCGCTCGGCAGCGGCAGAACCTCTGTCGAAAAGGCAAACGTCCGGCTCCTTCTCCCACAAGGAAGGGCCCAGACCTGAAAGATCTTGCTGCAGTTCACGGTCCCTTGGAGCCCTATCTACAGACACAACAGCACTGGGGATCTGTGCTTTCCTAGAGACGCAACATTTCATGGCGCGCGGGCACGGCAAAGCTTCTTGCCGAAAAGGCAAATGTCCGGCTCCTTCTCCCACAAGGAAGGGCCCAGCCCTGAAAATTCTTGCCGCTCTTCACGATCACTTGGCGCCACATCTACAGGCACAACAGCACTGGGGATCTGTGCTTTCCCAGAGACGCAACATCTCATGGCGCTCGGCCGAGGCACAGCCTCTTGCTGAAAAGGCAAACGTCCGGCTCCTTCTCCCACAAGGAAGGGCCCAGCCCTGAAAGCTCTTGCTGTTCTTCACGGTCCCTTGGCGCCCTATCTACAGGCACAACAGCACTGGGGATCTGTGCTTTCCCAGAGACGCAACATCTCATGGCGCTCGGTGGCGGCACAGCCTCTTGCCGAAAAGGCAAACGTCCGGCTCCTTCTTCCACAAGGAAGGGCCCAGCCCTGAAAGCTCTTGCTGCTCTTCACAGTAACTTGGCGCCCTATCTACAGGCACAACAGCACTGGGGATCTGTGCTTTCCCAGAGACGCAACATCTCATGGCGCTCGGCAGCGGCAGAACCTCTGTCGAAAATGCAAACATCCGGCTCCTTCTCCCACAAGGAAGGGCCCAGCCCTGAAAGCTCTTGCTGCTCTTCACCTACCCTTGGCGCCCTATCTACAGGCACAACAGCACTGGGGATCTGTGCTTTCCCAGAGACGCAACATCTCATGGCGCTCGGCCGCGGCTGAGACTCTTGTCGAAAAGGTAAACGTCCGGCTCCTGCTGCCACAAGGAAGGGCCCAGCCCTGAAAACTCTTGCTGCTCTTCACGATCACTTGGCCCCCCATCCACAGGCACAACAGCACTGGGGATCTGTGCTTTCCCAGAGACGCAACATCTCATGGCGCTCGGCCGCGGCTGAGACACTTGTCGAAAAGGTAAACGTCCGGCTCCTGCTGCCACAAGGAAGGGCCCAGCCCTGAAAACTCTTGCTGCTCTTCACGATCACTTGGCGCCCCATCCACAGGCACAACAGCAGTGGGGATCTGTGCTTTCCCAGAGACGCAACATCTCATGGCGCTTGGCCGTGGCACAGCCTCTTGCCGAAAAGGCAAACGTCCGGCTCCTTCTCCCACAAGGAAGGGCCCAGCCCTGAAAGCTCTTGCTCTTCTTCACCTACCCTTGGTGCCCTATCTACAGGCACAACAGCACTGGGGATCTGTGCTTTCCCAGAGACGCAACATCTCATGGTGCTCGGCCGCGGCTGAGACTCTTGCCGAAAAGGCAAACATTTGCCTCCTCCCACAAGGAAGGGCCCAGCCATGAAAGCTCTTGCTGCTCTTCACGATCACTTGGCGCCCCATCCACAGGCACAACAGCACTGGGGATCTGTGCTTTCCCAGAGACGCAACATCTCATGGTGCTCGGCCGCTGCACAGCCTCTTGCCGAAAAGGCAAACGTCGGGCTCCTTCTCCCACATGGAAGGGCCCAACCCTGAACGCTCTTGCTGCTCTTCACGATCACTTCGCGCCCCATCAAGAGGCACAACAGCACTGGGGATCTGTGCTTTCCCAGAGACGCGACATCTCATGGTGCTCGGCCGCGGCACAGCCTCTTGCCGAATAGGCAAACGTCCGGCTCCTTCTCCCACAAGGAAGGGCCCAGCCCTGAAAGCTCTTGCTGCAGTTCACGGTCCCTTGGAGCCCTATCTACAGGCACAACAGCACTGGGGATCTGTGCTTTCCCAGAGACGCAACATCTCTTGGCGCTCGGCCGCGGCACAGCCTCTTGCCGAAAAGGCAAACGTCCGGCTCCTTCTCCCACAAGGAAGGGCTCAGCCCTGAAAGCTCTTGCTGCTCTTCACAATCACTTGGTGCCCTATCCACAGGCACAACAGCACTGGGGATCTGTGCTTTCCCAGAGACGCAACATCTCATGGCTCTCAGCCATGGCAAAGATTCTTGCCGAAAAGGCAAACGTCCGGCTCCTTCTCCCACAAGGAAGGGCTCAGCCCTGAAAGCTCTTGCTGCTCTTCACAATCACTTGGTGCCCTATCTACAGGCACAACAGCACTGGGGATTTGTGCTTTCCCAGAGACGCAACATCTCATGGCGCTCGGTGGCGGCACAGCCTCTTGCCGAAAAGGCAAACGTCCGGCTCCTTCTCCCACAAGGAAGGGCCGATCCCTGAAAGCTCTTGCTGCTCTTCACAGTAACTTGGCGCCCTATCTACAGGCACAACAGCACTGGGGATCTGTGCTTTCCCAGAGACGCAACATCTCATGGCGCTCGGCAGCGGCAGAACCTCTGTCGAAAAGGCAAACGTCCGGCTCCTTCTCCCACAAGGAAGGGCCCAGCCCTGAAAGCTCTTGCTGCTCTTCACCTACCCTTGGCGCCCTATCTACAGGCACAACAGCACTGGGGATCTGTGCTTTCCCAGAGACGCAACATCTCATGGCGCTCGGCCGCGGCTGAGACTCTTGCCGAAAAGGCAAACGTCCGGCTCCTTCTCCCACAAGGAAGGGCCCAGCCCTGAAAGCTCTTGCTGCTCTTCACGATCACTTGGCGCCCCATCCACAGGCACAACAGCACTGGGGATATGTGCTTTCCCAGAGACGCAACATCTCATGGCGCTCGGCCGCGGCAGAACATCTTGCCGAAAAGGCAAACGTCCGGCTCCTTCTCCCACAAGGAAGGGCCCAGACCTGAAAGCTCTTGCTGCAGTTCACGGTCCCTTGGAGCCCTATCTACAGACACAACAGCACTGGGGATCTGTGCTTTCCTAGAGACGCAACATTTCATGGCGCGCGGCCACGGCAAAGCTTCTTGCCGAAAAGGCAAATGTCCGGCTCCTTCTCCCACAAGGAAGGGCCCAGCCCTGAAAATTCTTGCCGCTCTTCACGATCACTTGGCGCCACATCTACAGGCACAACAGCACTGGGGATCTGTGCTTTCCCAGAGACGCAACATCTCATGGCGCTCGGCCGCGGCACAGCCTCTTGCCGAAAAGGCAAACGTCCGGCTCCTTCTCCCACAAGGAAGGGCCCAGCCCTGAAAGCTCTTGCTGTTCTTCACGGTCCCTTGGCGCCCTATCTACAGGCACAACAGCACTGGGGATCTGTGCTTTCCCAGAGACGCAACATCTCATGGCGCTCGGCCGCGGCACAGCCTCTTGCCGAAAAGGCAAACGTCCGGCTCCTTCTCCCACAAGGAAGGGCCCAGCCCTGAAAGCTCTTGCTGCTCTTCACAGTAACTTGGCGCCCTATCTACAGGCACAACAGCACTGGGGATCTGTGCTTTCCCAGAGACGCAACATCTCATGGCGCTCGGCAGCGGCAGAACCTCTGTCGAAAATGCAAACGTCCGGCTCCTTCTCCCACAAGGAAGGGCCCAGCCCTGAAAGCTCTTGCTGCTCTTCACCTACCCTTGGCGCCCTATCTACAGGCACAACAGCACTGGGGATCTGTGCTTTCCCAGAGACGCAACATCTCATGGCGCTCGGCCGCGGCTGAGACTCTTGTCGAAAAGGTAAACGTCCGGCTCCTGCTGCCACAAGGAAGGGCCCAGCCCTGAAAACTCTTGCTGCTCTTCACGATCACTTGGCGCCCCATCCACAGGCACAACAGCACTGGGGATCTGTGCTTTCCCAGAGACGCAACATCTCATGGCGCTTGGCCGTGGCACAGCCTCTTGCCGAAAAGGCAAACGTCCGGCTCCTTCTCCCACAAGGAAGGGCCCAGCCCTGAAAGCTCTTGCTGTTCTTCACCTACCCTTGGTGCCCTATCTACAGGCACAACAGCACTGGGGATCTGTGCTTTCCCAGAGACGCAACATCTCATGGTGCTCGGCCGCGGCTGAGACTCTTGCCGAAAAGGCAAACATTTGCCTCCTCCCACAAGGAAGGGCCCAGCCATGAAAGCTCTTGCTGCTCTTCACGATCACTTGGCGCCCCATCCACAGGCACAACAGCACTGGGGATCTGTGCTTTCCCAGAGACGCAACATCTCATGGTGCTCGGCCGCTGCACAGCCTCTTGCCGAAAAGGCACATCGGGCTCCTTCTCCCACATGGAAGGGCCCAACCCTGAACGCTCTTGCTGCTCTTCACGATCACTTCGCGCCCCATCAAGAGGCACAACAGCACTGGGGATCTGTGCTTTCCCAGAGACGCGACATCTCATGGCGCTCGGCCGCGGCACAGCCTCTTGCCGAATAGGCAAACGTCCGGCTCCTTCTCCCACAAGGAAGGGCCCAGCCCTGAAAGCTCTTGCTGCAGTTCACGGTCCCTTGGAGCCCTATCTACAGGCACAACAGCACTGGGAATCTGTGCTTTCCCAGAGACGCAACATCTCTTGGCGCTCGGCCGCGGCACAGCCTCTTGCCGAAAAGGCAAACGTCCGGCTCCTTCTCCCACAAGGAAGGGCTCAGCCCTGAAAGCTCTGTCTGCTCTTCACAATCACTTGGTGCCCTATCCACAGGCACAACAGCACTGGGGATCTGTGCTTTCCCAGAGACGCAACATCTCATGGCTCTCGGCCACGGCAAAGATTCTTGCCGAAAAGGCAAACGTCCGGCTCCTTGTCCCACAAGGAAGGGCCCAGCCCTGAAAATTCTTGCTGCTCTTCACGATCACTTGGCGCCCCATCCACAGGCACAACAGCACTGGGGATCTGTGCTTTCCCAGAGACGCAACATCTCTTGGCGCTCGGCCGCGGCACAGCCTCTTGCCGAAAAGGCAAACGTCCGGTTCCTTCTCCCACAAGGAAGGGCCCAGCCCTGAAAGCTCTTGCTGTTCTTCACCTACCCTTGGCGCCCTATCCACAGGCACAACAGCACTGGGGATCTGTGCTTTCCCAGAGACGCAACATCTCATGGTGCTCGGTCGCGGCTGAGACTCTTGCCAAAAAGGCAAACGTCCAGCTCCTTCTCCCACAAGGAAGGGCCCAGCCCTGAAAGCTCTTGCTGCTCTTTACCTACGCTTGGCGCCCTATCTACAGGCACAACAGCAGTGGGGATCTGTGCTTTCCCACAGACGCAACATCTCATGGCGCTCGGCGGCGTCACATCACCTTGCCGAAAAGTCAAACGTCCGGCTCCTTGTCCCACAAGGAAGGGCCCAGCCCTGAAAGCTCTTGCTGCTCTTCACAATCACTTGGCGCCCCATCCACAGGCACAACAGCACTGGGGATCTGTGCTTTCCCAGAGATGTAATATCTCATGGCGCTCGGCCGCGGCACAGCCTCTTGCCGAAAAGGCAAACGTCCGGCTCCTTCTCCCACAAGGAAGGGCCCAGCCCTGAAAGCTCTTGCTGCTCTTCACGATCACTTGGCGCCCCATCCACAGGCACAACAGCACTGGGGATCTGTGCTTTCCCAGAGACGTAATATCTCATGGCGCTCGGACGCGGCCGAGCCTCTTGCCGAAAAGGCAAACGTCCGGCTCCTTCTCCCACAAGGAAGGGCCCAGCCCTGAAAGCTCTTGCTGCTCTTCACAGACCCTTGGCGCCCTATCTACAGGCACTACAGCACTGGGGATCTGTGCTTTCCCAGAGACGCAACTTCTCATGGCGCTCGGCCGCGGCAGAGCCTCTGCCGAAAAGGCAAACGTCCGGCTCCTTCTCCCACAAGGAAGGGCCCAGCCCTGAAAGCTCTTGCTGCTCTTCACCTACCCTTGGCGCCCTATCTACAGGCACAACAGCACTGGGGATCTGTGCTTTCCCACAGACGCAACATCTCATGGCGCTCGGCAGCGACAGAGACTCTTGCCGAAAAGGCAAACGTCCGGCTCCTTCTCCCACAATGAAGGGCCCAGCCCTGAAAGCTCTTGCTGCAGTTCACGGTCCATTGGAGCCCTATCTACAGGCACAACAGCACTGGGGATCTGTGCTTTCCCAGAGACGCAACATCTCATGGTGCTCGGCCGCGGCTGAGACTCTTGTCGAAAAGGCAAACGTCCGGCTCCTTCTCCCACAAGGAAGGGCCCAGCCCTGAAAGCTCTTGCTGCTCTTCACCTACCGTTGGCGCCCTATCTGCAGGCACAACAGAACTGGGGATCTGTGCTTTCCCACAGACGCAACATCTCATGGCGCTCGGCCGCGGCAGAGCCTCTTGCCGAAAAGGCAAACGTCCGGCTCTTTCTCCCACAAGAAGGGCCCAGCCCTGAAAGCTCTTGCTGCTCTTCACCTACCCTTGGCACCCTATCTACAGGCACAACAGCACTGGGGATCTGTGCTTTCCCAGAGACGCAACATGTCATGGCGCTCGGCCACGGCAAAGCTTCTTGCCGAAAAGGCAAATGTCCGGCTCCTTCTCCCACAAGGAAGGGCCCAGCCCTGAAAGCTCTTGCTGCTCTTACTGTCACTTGGCGCCCTATCTACAGGCACAACAGCACTGGGGATCTGTGTTTTCCCAGAGATGCAACATCTCATGGCGCTCGGCCGCGACACAGCCTCTTGCCGAAAAGGCAAACGTCCGGCTCCTTCTCCCACAAGGAAGGGCCCAGCCATGAAAGCTCTTGCTGCTCTTCACAATCACTTGGCGCCCCATCTACAGGCACAACAGCACTGGGGATCTGTGCTTTCCCACAGACGCAACATCTCATGGCGCTCGGCAGCGGCAGAGACTCTTGCCGAGAAGGCAAACGTCCGGCTCCTTCTCCCACAGTGAAGGGCCCAGCCCTGAAAGCTCTTGCTGCTCTTCACGGTCACTTGGCACCCTATCTACAGGCACAACAGCACTGGGGATCTGTGCTTTCCCAGAGACGCAACATCTCATGGCACTCGGCAGCGGCAGAGCCTCTTGCCGAAAAGGCAAACGTCCGGCTCCTTTTCCCACAAGGAAGGGCCCAGCCCTGAAAGCTCTTGCTGCTCTTCACAATCACTTGGCGCCCTATCCACAGGCACAACAGCACTGGGGATCTGTGCTTTCCCAGAGACGCAACATGTCATGGCGCTCGGCCACGGCAAAGATTCTTGCCGAAAAGGCAAACGTCCGGCTCCTTCTCCCACAAGGAAGGGCCCAGCCCTGAAAGCTCTTGCTGTTCTTCACGGTCCCTTGGCGCCCTATCTACAGGCACAACAGCACTGGGGATCTGTGCTTTCCCAGAGACGCAACATCTCATGGCGCTCGGTGGCGGCACAGCCTCTTGCCGAAAAGGCAAACGTCCGGCTCCTTCTTCCACAAGGAAGGGCCCAGCCCTGAAAGCTCTTGCTGCTCTTCACAGTAACTTGGCGCCCTATCTACAGGCACAACAGCACTGGGGATCTGTGCTTTCCCAGAGACGCAACATCTCATGGCGCTCGGCAGCGGCAGAACCTCTGTCGAAAATGCAAACATCCGGCTCCTTCTCCCACAAGGAAGGGCCCAGCCCTGAAAGCTCTTGCTGCTCTTCACCTACCCTTGGCGCCCTATCTACAGGCACAACAGCACTGGGGATCTGTGCTTTCCCAGAGACGCAACATCTCATGGTGCTCGGCCGTGGCTGAGTGTCTTGCCGAAAAGGCAAACGTCTGGTTCCTTCTCCCACAAGGAAGGGCCCAGCCCTGAAAGCTCTTGCTGCTCTTCACGGTGCCCTGGCGCCCTATCTACAGGCACAACAGCACTGGGGATCTGTGCTTTCCCAGAGAAGCAACATCTCATGGCGCTCGGCCGCGGCAGAGCCTCTTGCCGAAAAGACAAACTTCCCGCTCCTTCTCCCACAAGGAAGGGCCCAGCCCTGAAAGCTCTTGCTGCTCTTCACAGTCACTTGGCGCCCTATCTACAGGCACAACAGCACTGGGGATCTGTGCTTTCCCAGAGACGCAACATCTCATGGGGCTCAGCCGTGGCAGAGCCTCTTGCCGAAATGGCAAACGTCCGGCTCCTTCTCCCACAAGGAAGGGCCCAGCCCTGAAAGCTCTTGCTGCTCTTCACCTACCCTTGGCGCCCTATCTACAGGCACAACAGCACTGGGGATCTGTGCTTTCCCAGAGACGCAACATCTCATGGCGCTCGGCCGCGGCACAGCCTCTTGCCGAAAAGGCAAACGTCCGGCTCCTTCTCCCACAAGGAAGGGCCCAGCCCTGAAAGCTCTGTCTGCTCTTCACCTACCCTTGGCGCCCTATCTACAGGCACAACAGCACTGGGGATCTGTGCTTTCCCAGAGACGCAACATCTCATGGCGCTCGTCCACGGCAAAGCTTCTTGCCGAAAAGGCAAACGTCCGGCTCCTTCTCCCACAAGGAAGGGCCCAGCCCTGAAAATTCTTGCTGCTCTTCACGATCACTTGGCGCCCCATCCACAGGCACAACAGCACTGGGGATCTGTGCTTTCCCAGAGACGCAACATCTCATGGCGCTAGGCCGCGGCTGAGACTCTTGCCGAAAAGGCAAACGTCCGGCTCTTTCTCCCACAAGGAAGAGCCCAGCCCTGAAAGCTCTTGCTGCTCTTCACCTACCCTTGGCGCCCTATCTACAGGCACAACAGCACTGGGGATCTGTGCTTTCCCTGAGAAGCAACATCTCATGGCGCTCGGCCGCGGCAGAGACTCTTGCCGAAAAGGGAAATGTCCGGCTCCTTCTCCCACAAGGAAGGGCCCAGCCCTGAAAGCTCTTGCTGCTCTTCACGGTCACTGGGCGCCCTATCTACAGGCACAAGAGCACTGGGGATCTGTGCTTTCCCAGAGACGCAACATCTCATGGCGCTCGGCCGCGGCACAGCCTCTTGCCGTAAAGGCAAACGTCCGGCTCCTTCTCCCACAAGGAAGAGCCCAACCCTGAACGCTCTTGCTGCTCTTCACGATCACTTCGCGCCCCATCCAGAGGCACAACAGCACTGGGGATCTGTGCTTTCCCAGAGACGCAACATCTCTTGGCGCTCGGCCGCGGCACAGCCTCTTGCCGAATACGCAAACGTCCGGCTCCTTCTCCCACAAGGAAGGGCCCAGCCACGAAAGCTCTTGCTGCTCTTCACGTACCCTTGGCGCCCTATCTACAGGCACAACAGCACTGGGGATCTGTGCTTTCCCAGAGACGTAATATCTCATGGCGCTCGGCCGCGGCTGAGCCTCTTGCCGAAAAGGCAAACGTCCGGCTCCTTCTCCCACAAGGAAGGGCCCAGCCCTGAAAGCTCTTGCTGCTCTTCATGATCACTTGGCGCCCTATCCACAGGCACAACAGCACTGGGCATCTGTGCTTTCCCAGAGACGCAACAGGTCATGGCGCTCGACCACGGCAAATATTCTTGCCGAAAAGGCAAACGTCCGGCTCCTTCTCCCACTAGGAAGGGCCCAGCCCTGAAAGCTCTTGCTGCTCTTTACCTACGCTTGGCGCCCTATCTACAGGCACAACAGCACTGGGGATCTGTGCTTTCCCAGAGACGCAACATCTCATGGCGCTCGGCGGCGGCACAGCATCTTGCCGAAAAGGCAAACGTCCGGCTCCTTGTCCCACAAGGAAGGGCCCAGCCCTGAAAGCTGTTGCTGCTCTTCACGGTCACATGGCGCCCTATCTACAGGCACAACAGCACTGGGGATCTGTGTTTTCCCAGAGATGCAACATCTCATGGCGCTCGGCCGCGACACAGCCTCTTGCCGAAAAGGCAAACGTCCGGCTCCTTCTCCCACAAGGAAGGGCCCAGCCCTGAAAGCTCTTGCTGCTCTTCACAATCACTTGGCGCCCCATCTACAGGCACAACAGCACTGGGGATCTGTGCTTTCCCACAGACGCAACATCTCATGGCGCTCGGCAGCGGCAGAGACTCTTGCCAAAAAGGCAAACGTCCAGCTCCTTCTCCCACAAGGAAGGGCCCAGCCCTGAAAGCTCTTGCTGCTCGTCACCTACCCTTGGCGCCCTATCTACAGGCACAACAGCACTGGGGATCTGTGCTTTCCCACAGACACAACATCTCATGGCGCTCGGCCGCGACACAGCCTCTTGCCGAAAAGGCAAACGTCCGGCTCCTTCTCCCACAATGAAGGGCCCAGCCCTGAAAACTCTTGCTGCTCTTCACGATCACTTGGCGCCCCATCCACAGGCACAACAGCACTGGGGATCTGTGCTTTCCCAGAGACGCAACATCTCATGGCGCTTGGCCGTGGCACAGCCTCTTGCCGAAAAGGCAAACGTCCGGCTCCTTCTCCCACAAGGAAGGGCCCAGCCCTGAAAGCTCTTGCTGTTCTTCACCTACCCTTGGTGCCCTATCTACAGGCACAACAGCACTGGGGATCTGTGCTTTCCCAGAGACGCAACATCTCATGGTGCTCGGCCGCGGCTGAGACTCTTGCCGAAAAGGCAAACATTTGCCTCCTCCCACAAGGAAGGGCCCAGCCATGAAAGCTCTTGCTGCTCTTCACGATCACTTGGCGCCCCATCCACAGGCACAACAGCACTGGGGATCTGTGCTTTCCCAGAGACGCAACATCTCATGGTGCTCGGCCGCTGCACAGCCTCTTGCCGAAAAGGCACATCGGGCTCCTTCTCCCACATGGAAGGGCCCAACCCTGAACGCTCTTGCTGCTCTTCACGATCACTTCGCGCCCCATCAAGAGGCACAACAGCACTGGGGATCTGTGCTTTCCCAGAGACGCAACATCTCATGGCGCTCGGCCGCGGCACAGCCTCTTGCCGAATAGGCAAACGTCCGGCTCCTTCTCCCACAAGGAAGGGCCCAGCCCTGAAAGCTCTTGCTGCAGTTCACGGTCCCTTGGAGCCCTATCTACAGGCACAACAGCACTGGGAATCTGTGCTTTCCCAGAGACGCAACATCTCTTGGCGCTCGGCCGCGGCACAGCCTCTTGCCGAAAAGGCAAACGTCCGGCTCCTTCTCCCACAAGGAAGGGCTCAGCCCTGAAAGCTCTGTCTGCTCTTCACAATCACTTGGTGCCCTATCCACAGGCACAACAGCACTGGGGATCTGTGCTTTCCCAGAGACGCAACATCTCATGGCTCTCGGCCACGGCAAAGATTCTTGCCGAAAAGGCAAACGTCCGGCTCCTTGTCCCACAAGGAAGGGCCCAGCCCTGAAAATTCTTGCTGCTCTTCACGATCACTTGGCGCCCCATCCACAGGCACAACAGCACTGGGGATCTGTGCTTTCCCAGAGACGCAACATCTCTTGGCGCTCGGCCGCGGCACAGCCTCTTGCCGAAAAGGCAAACGTCCGGTTCCTTCTCCCACAAGGAAGGGCCCAGCCCTGAAAGCTCTTGCTGTTCTTCACCTACCCTTGGCGCCCTATCTACAGGCACAACAGCACTGGGGATCTGTGCTTTCCCAGAGACGCAACATCTCATGGTGCTCGGCCGCGGCTGAGACTCTTGCCAAAAAGGCAAACGTCCAGCTCCTTCTCCCACAAGGAAGGGCCCAGCCCTGAAAGCTCTTGCTGCTCTTTACCTACGCTTGGCGCCCTATCTACAGGCACAACAGCAGTGGGGATCTGTGCTTTCCCACAGACGCAACATCTCATGGCGCTCGGCGGCGTCACATCACCTTGCCGAAAAGTCAAATGTCCGGCTCCTTGTCCCACAAGGAAGGGCCCAGCCCTGAAAGCTCTTGCTGCTCTTCACAATCACTTGGCGCCCCATCCACAGGCACAACAGCACTGGGGATCTGTGCTTTCCCAGAGATGTAATATCTCATGGCGCTCGGCCGCGGCACAGCCTCTTGCCGAAAAGGCAAACGTCCGGCTCCTTCTCCCACAAGGAAGGGCCCAGCCCTGAAAGCTCTTGCTGCTCTTCACGATCACTTGGCGCCCCATCCACAGGCACAACAGCACTGGGGATCTGTGCTTTCCCAGAGACGTAATATCTCATGGCGCTCGGACGCGGCCGAGCCTCATGCCGAAAAGGCAAACGTCCGGCTCCTTCTCCCACAAGGAAGGGCCCAGCCCTGAAAGCTCTTGCTGCTCTTCACAGACCCTTGGCGCCCTATCTACAGGCACTACAGCACTGGGGATCTGTGCTTTCCCAGAGACGCAACATCTCATGGCGCTCGGCCGCGGCAGAGCCTCTGCCGAAAAGGCAAACGTCCGGCTCCTTCTCCCACAAGGAAGGGCCCAGCCCTGAAAGCTCTTGCTGCTCTTCACCTACCCTTGGCGCCCTATCTACAGGCACAACAGCACTGGGGATCTGTGCTTTCCCACAGACGCAACATCTCATGGCGCTCGGCAGCGACAGAGACTCTTGCCGAAAAGGCAAACGTCCGGCTCCTTCTCCCACAAGGAAGGGCCCAGCCCTGAAAGCTCTTGCTGCAGTTCACGGTCCATTGGAGCCCTATCTACAGACACAACAGCACTGGGGATCTGTGCTTTCCCAGAGACGCAACATCTCATGGTGCTCGGCCGCGGCTGAGACTCTTGTCGAAAAGGCAAACGTCCGGCTCCTTCTCCCACAAGGAAGGGCCCAGCCCTGAAAGCTCTTGCTGCTCTTCACCTACCCTTGGCGCCCTATCTACAGGCACAACAGAACTGGGGATCTGTGCTTTCCCACAGACGCAACATCTCATGGCGCTCGGCCGCGGCAGAGCCTCTTGCCGAAAAGGCAAACGTCCGGCTCTTTCTCCCACAAGAAGGGCCCAGCCCTGAAAGCTCTTGCTGCTCTTCACCTACCCTTGGCACCCTATCTACAGGCACAACAGCACTGGGGATCTGTGCTTTCCCAGAGACGCAACATGTCATGGCGCTCGGCCACGGCAAAGCTTCTTGCCGAAAAGGCAAATGTCCGGCTCCTTCTCCCACAAGGAAGGGCCCAGCCCTGAAAGCTCTTGCTGCTCTTCACGGTCACTTGGCGCCCTATCTACAGGCACAACAGCACTGGGGATCTGTGTTTTCCCAGAGATGCAACATCTCATGGCGCTCGGCCGCGACACAGCCTCTTGCCGAAAAGGCAAACGTCCGGCTCCTTCTCCCACAAGGAAGGGCCCAGCCATGAAAGCTCTTGCTGCTCTTCACAATCACTTGGCGCCCCATCTACAGGCACAACAGCACTGGGGATCTGTGCTTTCCCACAGACGCAACATCTCATGGCGCTCGGCAGCGGCAGAGACTCTTGCCGAGAAGGCAAACGTCCGGCTCCTTCTCCCACAGTGAAGGGCCCAGCCCTGAAAGCTCTTGCTGCTCTTCACGATCACTTGGCACCCTATCTACAGGCACAACAGCACTGGGGATCTGTGCTTTCCCAGAGACGCAACATCTCATGGCACTCGGCAGCGGCAGAGCCTCTTGCCGAAAAGGCAAACGTCCGGCTCCTTTTCCCACAAGGAAGGGCCCAGCCCTGAAAGCTCTTGCTGCTCTTCACAATCACTTGGCGCCCTATCCACAGGCACAACAGCACTGGGGATCTGTGCTTTCCCAGAGACGCAACATGTCATGGCGCTCGGCCACGGCAAAGATTCTTGCCGAAAAGGCAAACGTCCGGCTCCTTCTCCCACAAGGAAGGGCCCAGCCCTGAAAGCTCTTGCTGTTCTTCACGGTCCCTTGGCGCCCTATCTACAGGCACAACAGCACTGGGGATCTGTGCTTTCCCAGAGACGCAACATCTCATGGCGCTCGGTGGCGGCACAGCCTCTTGCCGAAAAGGCAAACGTCCGGCTCCTTCTTCCACAAGGAAGGGCCCAGCCCTGAAAGCTCTTGCTGCTCTTCACAGTAACTTGGCGCCCTATCTACAGGCACAACAGCACTGGGGATCTGTGCTTTCCCAGAGACGCAACATCTCATGGCGCTCGGCAGCGGCAGAACCTCTGTCGAAAATGCAAACATCCGGCTCCTTCTCCCACAAGGAAGGGCCCAGCCCTGAAAGCTCTTGCTGCTCTTCACCTACCCTTGGCGCCCTATCTACAGGCACAACAGCACTGGGGATCTGTGCTTTCCCAGAGACGCAACATCTCATGGTGCTCGGCCGTGGCTGAGTGTCTTGCCGAAAAGGCAAACGTCTGGTTCCTTCTCCCACAAGGAAGGGCCCAGCCCTGAAAGCTCTTGCTGCTCTTCACGGTGCCCTGGCGCCCTATCTACAGGCACAACAGCACTGGGGATCTGTGCTTTCCCAGAGACGCAACTTCTCATGGCGCTCGGCCGCGGCAGAGCCTCTTGCCGAAAAGACAAACTTCCCGCTCCTTCTCCCACAAGGAAGGGCCCAGCCCTGAAAGCTCTTGCTGCTCTTCACAGTCACTTGGCGCCCTATCTACAGGCACAACAGCACTGGGGATCTGTGCTTTCCCAGAGACGCAACATCTCATGGGGCTCAGCCGTGGCAGAGCCTCTTGCCGAAATGGCAAACGTCCGGCTCCTTCTCCCACAAGGAAGGGCCCAGCCCTGAAAGCTCTTGCTGCTCTTCACCTACCCTTGGCGCCCTATCTACAGGCACAACAGCACTGGGGATCTGTGCTTTCCCAGAGACGCAACATCTCATGGCGCTCGGCCGCGGCACAGCCTCTTGCCGAAAAGGCAAACGTCCGGCTCCTTCTCCCACAAGGAAGGGCCCAGCCCTGAAAGCTCTGTCTGCTCTTCACCTACCCTTGGCGCCCTATCTACAGGCACAACAGCACTGGGGATCTGTGCTTTCCCAGAGACGCAACATCTCATGGCGCTCGTCCACGGCAAAGCTTCTTGCCGAAAAGGCAAACGTCCGGCTCCTTCTCCCACAAGGAAGGGCCCAGCCCTGAAAATTCTTGCTGCTCTTCACGATCACTTGGCGCCCCATCCACAGGCACAACAGCACTGGGGATCTGTGCTTTCCCAGAGACGCAACATCTCATGGCGCTAGGCCGCGGCTGAGACTCTTGCCGAAAAGGCAAACGTCCGGCTCTTTCTCCCACAAGGAAGAGCCCAGCCCTGAAAGCTCTTTCTGCTCTTCACCTACCCTTGGCGCCCTATCTACAGGCACAACAGCACTGGGGATCTGTGCTTTCCCTGAGAAGCAACATCTCATGGCGCTCGGCCGCGGCAGAGACTCTTGCCGAAAAGGGAAATGTCCGGCTCCTTCTCCCACAAGGAAGGGCCCAGCCCTGAAAGCTCTTGCTGCTCTTCACGGTCACTGGGCGCCCTATCTACAGGCACAAGAGCACTGGGGATCTGTGCTTTCCCAGAGACGCAACATCTCATGGCGCTCGGCCGCGGCACAGCCTCTTGCCGAAAAGGCAAACGTCCGGCTCCTTCTCCCACAAGGAAGAGCCCAACCCTGAACGCTCTTGCTGCTCTTCACGATCACTTCGCGCCCCATCCAGAGGCACAACAGCACTGGGGATCTGTGCTTTCCCAGAGACGCAACATCTCTTGGCGCTCGGCCGCGGCACAGCCTCTTGCCGAATACGCAAACGTCCGGCTCCTTCTCCCACAAGGAAGGGCCCAGCCACGAAAGCTCTTGCTGCTCTTCACGTACCCTTGGCGCCCTATCTACAGGCACAACAGCACTGGGGATCTGTGCTTTCCCAGAGACGTAATATCTCATGGCGCTCGGCCGCGGCTGAGCCTCTTGCCGAAAAGGCAAACGTCCGGCTCCTTCTCCCACAAGGAAGGGCCCAGCCCTGAAAGCTCTTGCTGCTCTTCATGATCACTTGGCGCCCTATCCACAGGCACAACAGCACTGGGCATCTGTGCTTTCCCAGAGACGCAACAGGTCATGGCGCTCGACCACGGCAAATATTCTTGCCGAAAAGGCAAACGTCCGGCTCCTTCTCCCACTAGGAAGGGCCCAGCCCTGAAAGCTCTTGCTGCTCTTTACCTACGCTTGGCGCCCTATCTACAGGCACAACAGCACTGGGGATCTGTGCTTTCCCAGAGACGCAACATCTCATGGCGCTCGGCGGCGGCACAGCATCTTGCCGAAAAGGCAAACGTCCGGCTCCTTGTCCCACAAGGAAGGGCCCAGCCCTGAAAGCTGTTGCTGCTCTTCACGGTCACATGGCGCCCTATCTACAGGCACAACAGCACTGGGGATCTGTGTTTTCCCAGAGATGCAACATCTCATGGCGCTCGGCCGCGACACAGCCTCTTGCCGAAAAGGCAAACGTCCGGCTCCTTCTCCCACAAGGAAGGGCCCAGCCCTGAAAGCTCTTGCTGCTCTTCACAATCACTTGGCGCCCCATCTACAGGCACAACAGCACTGGGGATCTGTGCTTTCCCACAGACGCAACATCTCATGGCGCTCGGCAGCGGCAGAGACTCTTGCCAAAAAGGCAAACGTCCAGCTCCTTCTCCCACAAGGAAGGGCCCAGCCCTGAAAGCTCTTGCTGCTCTTCACGGTCACTTGGCACCCTATCTGCAGGCACAACAGCACTGGGGATCTGTGCTTTCCCAGAGACGCAACATCTCATGGCACTCGGCAGCGGCAGAGCCTCTTGCCGAAAAGGCAAACGTCCGGCTCCTTTTCCCACAAGGAAGGGCCCAGCCCTGAAAGCTCTTGCTGCTCTTCACAATCACTTGGCGCCCTATCCACAGGCACAACAGCACTGGGGATCTGTGCTTTCCCAGAGACACAACATGTCATGGCGCTCGTCCACGGCAAAGATTCTTGCCGAAAAGGCAAACGTCCGGCTCCTTCTCCCACAAGGAAGGGCCCAGCCCTGAAAGCTCTTGCTGCAGTTCACGGTCCCTTGGAGCCCTATCTACAGGCACAACAGCACGGGGGATCTGTGCTTTCCCAGAGACGCAACATCTCATGGCGCTCGGCCGCGGCACAGCCTCTTGCCGAAAAGGCAAACGTCCGGCTCCTTCTCCCATAAGGAAGGGCCCAGCCATGAAAGCTCTTGCTGCTCTTCACAGTCACTTGGCGCCCTATCTACAGGCACAACAGCACTGGGGATCTGTGCTTTCCCAGAGACGCAACATCTCATGGGGCTCAGCCGTGGCAGAGCCTCTTGCCGAAATGGCAAACGTCTGGTTCCTTCTCCCACAAGGAAGGGCCCAGCCCTGAAAGCTCTTGCTGCTCTTCACGATCACTTGGCACCCCATCCACAGGAACAACAGCACTGGGGAACTGTGCTTTCCCAGAGACGTAATATCTCATGGCGCTCGGCAGCGGCTGAGCCTCTTGCCGAAAAGGCAAACGTCCGGCTCCTTCTCCCACAAGGAAGGGCTCAGCCCTGAAAGCTCTTGCTGCTCTTCACAGTCACTTGGCGCCCTATCTACAGGCACAACAGCACTGGGGATCTGTGCTTTCCCACAGACGCAACATCTCATGGGGCTCAGCCGTGGCAGAGCCTCTTGCCAAAATGGCAAACGTCCGGCTCCTTCTCCCACAAGGAAGGGCCCAGCCCTGAAAGCTCTTGCTGCTCTTCACCTACCCTTGGCGCCCTATCTACAGGCACAACAGCACTGGGGATCTGTGCTTTCCCAGAGACGCAACATGTCATGGCGTTCGGCCACGGCAAAGCTTCTTGCTGAAAAGGCAAACGTCCGGCTCCTTCTCCCACAAGGAAGAGCCCAGCCCTGAAAGCTCTTTCTGCTCTTCACCTACCCTTGGCGCCCTATCTACAGGCACAACAGCACTGGGGATCTGTGCTTTCCCAGAGACGCAACATCTCATGGCGCTCGGCCGCGGCAGAGACTCTTGCCGAAAAGGCAAACGTCCGGCTTCTTCTCCCACAAGGAAGGGCCCAGCCCTGAAAGCTCTTGCTACTCTTCACGGTCACTGGGCGCCCTATCTACAGGCACAAGAGCACTGGGGATCTGTGCTTTCCCAGAGACGCAACATCTCATGGCGCTCAGCCACGGCACAGCCTCTTGCCGAAAAGGCAAACGTCCGTCTCCTTTTCCCACAAGGAAGGGCCCAGCCCTGAAAGCTCTTGCTGCCCTTCACAGTCACTTGGCGCACTATCTACAGGCACAACAGCACTGGGGATCTGTGCTTTCCCAGAGACGCAACATCTCATGGTGCTCGGCCGCGGCTGACCATCTTGCCAAAAAGGCAAACGTCCAGCTCCTACTCCCACAAGGAAGGGCCCAGCCCTGAAAGCTCTTGCTGCTCTTTACCTACGCTTGGCGCCCTATCTACAGGCACAACAGCACTGGGGATCTGTGCTTTCCCAGAGACGCAACATCTCATGGCGCTCGGCCGTGACACAGCCTCTTGCCGAAAAGGCAAACGACCGGCTCCTTCTCCCACAAGGAAGGGCTCAGCCCTGAAAGCTCTTGCTGCTCTTCACCTACCCTTGGCGCCCTATCTACAGGCACAACAGCACTGGGGATCTGTGCTTTCCCAGAGACGCAACTTCTCATGGCGCTCGTCCACGGCAGAGCCTCTGCCGAAAAGGCAAACGTCCGGCTCCTTCTCCCACAAGGAAGGGCCCAGCCCTGAAAGCTCTTGCTGCTCTTCACCTACCCTTGGCGCCCTATCTACAGGCACAACAGCACTGGGGATCTGTGCTTTCCCACAGACGCAACATCTTATGGTGCTCGGCCGTGGCTGAGTGTCTTGCCGAAAAGGCAAACGTCCGGCTCCTTCTCCCACAAGGAAGGGCCCAGCCCTGAAAGCTCTTGCTGCTCTTCACGATCACTTGGCACCCCATCCACAGACACAACAGCACTGGGGATCTGTGCTTTCCCAGAGACGCAACATCTCATGGCGCTCGGCCGCGGCAGAGCCTCTTGCCGAAAAGGCAAACGTCCGTCTCCTTCTCCCACAAGGAAGGGCCCAGCCCTGAAAGCTCTTGCTGCTCTTCACGGTCCCTTGGCGCCCTATCTACAGGCACAACAGCACTGGGGATCTGTGCTTTCCCAGAGACGCAACATCTCATGGTGCTCGGCTGCGGCTGAGACTTGCCAAAAAGGCAAACGTCCGGCTCCTTCTCCCACAAGGAAGGGCCCAGCCCTGAAAGCTCTTGCTGCTCTTCACGGTCACTTGGCGCCCTATCTACAGGCACAACAGCAGTGGGGATCTGTGCTTTCCCAGAGACGCAACATGTCATGGCGCTCGTCCCCGGCAAAGCTTCTTGCCGAAAAGGCAAACGTCCGGCTCCTTTTCCCACAAGGAAGGGCCCAGCCCTGAAAGCTCTTGCTGCTCTTCACAGTCACTTGGCGCACTATCTACAGGCACAACAGCACTGGGGATCTGTGCTTTCCCAGAGACGCAACATCTCATGGTGCTCGGCCGCGGCTGACCCTCTTGCCAGAAAGGCAAACGTCCAGCTCCTTCTCCCACAAGGAAGGGCCCAGCCCTGAAAGCTCTTGCTGCTCTTTACCTACGCTTGGCGCCCTATCTACAGGCACAACAGCACTGGGGATCTGTGCTTTCCCAGAGACGCAACATCTCATGGCGCTCGGCCGCGACACAGCCTCTTGCCGAAAAGGCAAACGTCCGGCTCCTTCTCCCACAAGGAAGGGCCCAGCCCTGAAAGCTCTTGCTGCTCTTCACGATCACTTGGCGCCCCATCCACAGGCACAACAGCACTGGGGATCTGTGCTTTCCCAGAGACGTAATATCTCATGGCGCTCGGCCGCGGCCGAGCCTCTTGCCGAAAAAGCAAACGTCCGGCTCCTTCTCCCACAAGGAAGGGCCCAGCCCTGAAAGCTCTTGCTGCTCTTCACGATCACTTGGCGCCCCATCCAGAGGCACAACAGCACTGGGGATCTGTGCTTTCCCAGAGACGCAACATGTCATGGCGCTCGGCCGCGGCAGAGCCTCTTGCCGAAAAGGCAAACGTCCGGCTCCTTCTCCCAAATGGAAGGGCCCAACCCTGAACGCTCTTGCTGCTCTTCACGATCACTTCGCGCCCCATCCAGAGGCACAACAGCACTGGGGATCTGTGCTTTCCCAGAGACGCGACATCTCATGGCGCTCGGCCGCGGCACAGCCTCTTGCCGAATAGGCAAATATCCGGCTACTTCTCCCACAAGGAAGGGCCCAGCCCTGAAAGCTCTTTCTGCAGTTCACGGTCCCTTGGAGCCCTATCTACAGGCACAACAGCACTGGGGATCTGTGCTTTCCCAGAGACGCATCATCTCTTGGCGCTCGGCCGCGGCACACCCTCTTGCCGAAAAGGCAAATGTCCGGCTCCTTCTCCCACAAGGAAGGGCTCAGCCCTGAAAGCTCTTGCTGCAGTTCACGGTCCCTTGGAGCCCTATCTACAGGCACAACAGCACTGGGGATCTGTGCTTTCCCAGAGACGCAACTTCTCATGGCGCTCGGCCGCGGCACAGCCTCTGCCGAAAAGGCAAACGTCCGGCTCCTTCTCCCACAATGAAGGGCCCAGCCCTGAAAGCTCTTGCTGCTCTTCACCTACCCTTGGCGCCCTATCTACAGGCACAACAGCACTGGGGATCTGTGCTTTCCCACAGACGCAACATCTCATGGCGCTCGGCAGCGGCAGAGACTCTTGCGAAAAAGGCAAACGTCCGGCTCCTTCTCCCACAAGGAAGGGCCCAGCCCTGAAAGCTCTTGCTGCTGTTCACCGTCACTTGGCGCCCTATCTACAGGCACAACAGCACTGGGGATCTGTGCTTTCCCAGAGACGCAACATCTCATGGTGCTCGGCCGTGGCTGAGTGTCTTGCCGAAAAGGCAAACGTCTGGTTCCTTCTCCCACAAGGAAGGGCCCAGGCCTGAAAGCTCTTGCTGCTCTTCACGATCACTTGGCACCCCATCCACAGGCACAACAGCACTGGGGATCTGTGCTTTCCCAGAGACGCAACATCTCATGGCGCTCGGCCGCGGCTGAGACTCTTGCCGAAAAGGCAAACGTCCGGCTCCTTCTCCCACAAGGAAGGGCCCAGCCCTGAAAGCTCTTGCTGCTCTTCACGGTCACTTGGCACCCTATCTACAGGCACAACAGCAGTGGGGATCTGTGCTTTCCCAGAGACGCAACATGTCATGGCGCTCGTCCACGGCAAAGCTTCTTGCCGAAAAGGCAAACGTCCGGCTCCTTTTCCCACAAGGAAGGGCCAAGGCCTGAAAGCTCTTGCTGCTCTTCACAGTCACTTGGCGCCCTATCTACAGGCACAACAGCACTGGGGATCTGTGCTTTCCCAGAGACGCAACATCTCATGGTGCTCGGCCGCGGCTGACCCTCTTGCCAGAAAGGCAAACGTCCAGCTCCTTCTCCCACAAGGAAGGGCCCAGCCCTGAAAGCTCTTGCTGCTCTTTACCTACGCTTGGCGCCCTATCTACAGGCACAACAGCACTGGGGATCTGTGCTTTCCCAGAGACGCAACATCTCATGGCGCTCGGCCGCGACACAGCCTCTTGCCGAAAAGGCAAACGTCCGGCTCCTTCTCCCACAAGGAAGGGCCCAGCCCTGAAAGCTCTTGCTGCTCTTCACGATCACTTGGCGCCCCATCCACAGGCACAACAGCACTGGGGATCTGTGCTTTCCCAGAGACGTAATATCTCATGGCGCTCGGCCGCGGCCGAGCCTCTTGCCGAAAAAGCAAACGTCCGGCTCCTTCTCCCACAAGGAAGGGCCCAGCCCTGAAAGCTCTTGCTGCTCTTCACGATCACTTGGCGCCCCATCCACAGGCACAACAGCACTGGGGATCTGTGCTTTCCCAGAGACGCAACATGTCATGGCGCTCGGCCGCGGCAGAGCCTCTTGCCGAAAAGGCAAACGTCCGGCTCCTTCTCCCAAATGGAAGGGCCCAACCCTGAACGCTCTTGCTGCTCTTCACGATCACTTCGCGCCCCATCCAGAGGCACAACAGCACTGGGGATCTGTGCTTTCCCAGAGACGCGACATCTCATGGCGCTCGGCCGCGGCACAGCCTCTTGCCGAATAGGCAAACGTCCGGCTACTTCTCCCACAAGGAAGGGCCCAGCCCTGAAAGCTCTTTCTGCAGTTCACGGTCCCTTGGAGCCCTATCTACAGGCACAACAGCACTGGGGATCTGTGCTTTCCCAGAGACGCATCATCTCTTGGCGCTCGGCCGCGGCACACCCTCTTGCCGAAAAGGCAAACATCTGGTTCCTTCTCCCACAAGGAAGGGCCCAGCCCTGAAAGCTCTTGCTGCTCTTCACGATCACTTGGCACCCCATCCACAGGCACAACAGCACTGGGGATCTGTGCTTTCCCAGAGACGCAACATCTCATGGCGCTCGGCCGCGGCTGAGACTCTTGCCGAAAAGGCAAACGTCCGGCTCCTTCTCCCACAAGGAAGGGCCCAGCCCTGAAAGCTCTTGCTGCTCTTCACGGTCACTTGGCACCCTATCTACAGGCACAACAGCAGTGGGGATCTGTGCTTTCCCAGAGACGCAACATGTCATGGCGCTCGTCCACGGCAAAGCTTCTTGCCGAAAAGGCAAACGTCCGGCTCCTTTTCCCACAAGGAAGGGCCCAGCCCTGAAAGCTCTTGCTGCAGTTCACGGTCCCTTGGAGCCCTATCTACAGACACAACAGCACTGGAGATCTGTGCTTTCCCAGAGACGCAACATCTCATGGTGCTCGGCCGCGGCTGAGACTTGCCAAAAAGGCAAACGTCCGGCTCCTTCTCCCACAAGGAAGGGACCAGCCCTGAAAGCTGTTGCTGCTCTTCACGGTCACATGGCGCCCTATCTACAGGCACAACAGCACTGGGGATCTGTGCTTTCCCAGAGACGCAACATCTCATGGCGCTCGTCCACGGCAAAGCTTCTTGCCGAAAAGGCAAACGTCCGGCTCCTTCTCCCACAAGGAAGGGCCCAGCGCTGAAAGCTCTTGCTGCTCTTCACCTACCCTTGGCGCCCTATCTACAGGCACAACAGCACTGGGGATCTGCGCTTTCCCAGAGACGCAACATCTCATGGCGCTCCGTGGCGGCACAGCCTCTTGACGAAAAGGCAAACGTCTGGCTCCTTCTCCCACAAGGAAGGGCCCAGCCCTGAAAGCTCTTGCTGCTCTTCACCTACCCTTGGCGCCCTATCTACAGGCACAACAGCACTGGGGATCTGTGCTTTCCCAGAGACGCAACATCTCATGGCGCTCCGTGGCGGCAAAGCCTCTTGCCGAAAAGGCAAACGTCCGGCTCCTTCTCCCACAAAGAAGGGCCCAGCCCTGAAAACTCTTGCTGCTCTTCACGATCACTTGGCGCCTCATCCACAGGCACAACAGCACTGGGGATCTGTGCTTTCCCACAGACGCAACATCTCATGGCGCTCGGCCGCGGCAGAGCCTCTTGCCGAAAAGGCAAACGTCCGGCTCCTTCTCCCACAAGGAAGGGCCCAGCCCTGAAAGCTCTTGCTGCAGTTCACGGTCCCTTGGAGCCCTATCTACAGACACAACAGCACTGGGGATCTGTGCTTTCCCAGAGACGCAACATCTCATGGTGCTCGGCCGCGGCTGAGACTCTTGCCGAAAAGGCAAACGTCCGGCTCCTTCTCCCACAAGGAAGGGCCCAGCTCTGAAAGTTCTTGCTGCTCTTCACCTACCCTTGGCGCCCTATCTACAGGCACAACAGCACTGGGGATCTGTGCTTTCCCAGAGACGCAACATCTCATGGTGCTCGGCTGCGGCTGAGACTTGCCAAAAAGGCAAACGTCCGTCTCCTTCTCCCACAAGGAAGGGCCCAGCCCTGAAAGCTCTTGCTGCTCTTCACGGTCACTTGGCACCCTATCTACAGGCACAACAGCAGTGGGGATCTGTGCTTTCCCAGAGACGCAACATGTCATGGCGCTCGTCCACGGCAAAGCTTCTTGCCGAAAAGGCAAACGTCCGGCTCCTTCTCCCACATGGAAGGGCCCAGCCCTGAAAGCTCTTGCTGCTCTTCACGATCACTTGGCGCCCCATCCAGAGGCACAACAGCACTGGGGATCTGTGCTTTCCCAGAGACGCAACATCTCATGGCGCTCGGCCACGGCACAGCCTCTTGCCGAAAAGGCAAACGTCCGGCTCCTTCTCCCACAAGGAAGGGCCCAGCCCTGAAAGCTCTTGCTGCTCTTCACCTACCCTTGGCGCCCTATCTACAGGCACAACAGCACTGGGGATCTGTGCTTTCCCACAGACGCAACATCTCATGGCGCTCGGTAGCAGCACAGCCTCTTGCCAAAACGGCAAACGTCCGGCTCCTTCTCCCACAAGGAAGGGCCCAGCCCTGAAAGCTCTTGCTGCTGTTCACGGTCACTTGGCGCCCTATCTACAGGCACAACAGCACTGAGGATCTGTGCTTTCCCAGAGACGCAACATCTCATGGTGCTCGGCCGTGGCTGAGTGTCTTGCCGAAAAGGCAAACGTCTGGTTCCTTCTCCCACAAGGAAGGGCCCAGCCCTGAAAGCTCTTGCTGCTCTTCACGATCACTTGGCACCCTATCCACAGGCACAACAGCACTGGGGATCTGTGCTTTCCCACAGACGCAACATCTCATGGCGCTCGGCCGCGGCACAGCCTCTTGCCGAAAAGGCAAACGTCCGGCTCCTTCTCCCACAAGGAAGGGCCCAGCCCTGAAAGCTCTTGCTGCAGTTCACGGTCCCTTGGAGCCCTATCTACAGGCACAACAGCACTGGGGATCTGTGCTTTCCCAGAGACGCATCATCTCATGGCGCTCGGCCGCGGCTGAGACTCTTGCCGAAAAGGCAAACGTCCGGCTCCTTCTCCCACAAGGAAGGGCCCAGCCCTGAAAGCTCTTGCTGCTCTTCACGGTCCCTTGGCGCCCTATCTACAGGCACAACAGCACTGGGGATATGTTCTTTCCCACAGACGCAACATCTCATGGCGCTCGGTCGCGGCAGAGCCTCTTGCCGAAAAGGCAAACGTCCGTCTCCTTCTCCCACAAGGAAGGGCCCAGCCCTGAAAGCTCTTGCTGCTCTTCACGGTCCCTTGGTGCCCTATCTACAGGCACAACAGCACTGGGGATCTGTGCTTTCCCAGAGACGCAACATCTCATGGTGCTCAGCTGCGGCTGAGACTTGCCAAAAAGGCAAACGTCCGGCTCCTTCTCCCACAAGGAAGGGCCGAGCCCTGAAAGCTCTTGCTGCTCTTCACGGTCACTTGGCGCCCTATCTACAGGCACAACAGCAGTGGGGATCTGTGCTTTCCCAGAGACGCAACATGTCATGGCGCTCGTCCACGGCAAAGCTTCTTGCCGAAAAGGCAAACGTCCGGCTCTTTCTCCCACATGGAAGGGCCCAGCCCTGAAAGCTCTTGCTGCTCTTCACGATCACTTGGCGCCCCATCCAGAGGCACAACAGCACTGGGGATCTGTGCTTTCCCAGAGACGCAACATCTCATGGCGCTCGGCCACGGCACAGCCTCTTGCCGAAAAGGCAAACGTCCGGCTCCTTTTCCCACAAGGAAGGGCCCAGCCCTGAAAGCTCTTGCTGCTCTTCACAGTCACTTGGCGCACTATCTACAGGCACAACAGCACTGGGGATCTGTGCTTTCCCAGAGATGCAACATCTCATGGTGCTCGGCCGCGGCTGACCATCTTGCCAAAAAGGCAAACGTCCAGCTCCTTCTCCCACAAGGAAGGGCCCAGCCCTGAAAGCTCTTGCTGCTCTTTACCTACGCTTGGCGCCCTATCTACAGGCACAACAGCACTGGGGATCTGTGCTTTCCCAGAGACGCAACATCTCATGGCGCTCGGCCGCGACACAGCCTCTTGCCGAAAAGGCAAACGTCCGGCTCCTTCTCCCACAAGGAAGGGCCCAGCCCTGAAAGCTCTTGCTGCTCTTCACGATCACTTAGCGCCCCATCCACAGGCACAACAGCACTGGGGATCTGTGCTTTCCCACAGACGTAATATCTCATGGCGCTCGGCAGCGGCCGAGCCTCTTGCCGAAAAGGCAAACGTCCGGCTCCTTCTCCCACAAGGAAGGGCCCAGCCCTGAAAGCTCTTGCTGCTCTTCACGATCACTTCGCGCCCCATCCAGAGGCACAACAGCACTGGGGATCTGTGCTTTCCCAGAGACGCGACATCTCATGGCGCTCGGCCGCGGCACAGCCTCTTGCCGAATAGGCAAACATTCGGCTACTTCTCCCACAAGGAAGGGCCCAGCCCTGAAAGCTCTTGCTGCAGTTCACGGTCCCTTGGAGCCCTATCTACAGGCACAACAGCACTGGGGATCTGTGTTTTCCCAGAGACGCAACATCTCATGGCGCTTGGCCGCGACACAGCCTCTTGCCGAAAAGGCAAACGTCCGGCTCCTTCTCCCACAAGGAAGGGCCCAGCCCTGAAAGCTCTTGCTGCTCTTCACGGTCCCTTGGTGCCCTATCTACAGGCACAACAGCACTGGGGATCTGTGCTTTCCCAGAGACGCAACTTCTCATGGCGCTCGGCCGCGGCAGAGCCTCTGCCGAAAAGGCAAACGTTCGGCTCCTTCTCCCACAAGGAAGGGCCCAGCCCTGAAAGCTCTTGCTGCTCTTCACCTACCCTTGGCGCCCTATCTACAGGCACAACAGCACTGGGGATCTGTGCTTTCCCACAGACGCAACATCTCATGGCGCTCGGCAGCGGCAGAGACTCTTGCGAAAAAGGCAAACGTCCAGCTCCTTCTCCCACAAGGAAGGGCCCAGCCCTGAAAGCTCTTGCTGCTGTTCACGGTCACTTGGCGCCCTATCTACAGGCACAACAGCACTGGGGATCTGTGCTTTCCCAGAGACGCAACATCTCATGGTGCTCGGCCGTGGCTGAGTGTCTTGCCGAAAAGTCAAACGTCTGGTTCCTTCTCCCACAAGGAAGGGCCCAGCCCTGAAAGCTCTTGCTGCTCTTCACGATCACTTGGCACCCCATCCACAGGCACAACAGCACTGGGGATCTGTGCTTTCCCAGAGACGCAACATCTCATGGCGCTCGGCCGCGGCACAGCCTCTTGCCGAAAAGGCAAACGTCCGGCTCCTTCTCCCACAAGGAAGGGCCCAGCCCTGAAAGCTCTTGCTGCAGTTCACGGTCCCTTGGAGCCCTATCTACAGACACAACAGCACTGGAGATCTGTGATTTCCCAGAGACGCAACATCTCATGGCGCTCGGCCGCGGCTGAGACTCTTGCCGAAAAGGCAAATGTCCGGCTCCTTCTCCCACAAGGAAGGGCTCAGCCATGAAAGCTCTTGCTGCAGTTCACGGTCCCTTGGAGCCCTATCTACAGGCACAACAGCACTGGGGATCTGTGCTTTCCCAGAGACGCAACTTCTCATGGCGCTCGGCCGCGGCAGAGCCTCTGCCGAAAAGGCAAACGTCCAGCTCCTTCTCCCACAAGGAAGGGCCCAGCCCTGAAAGCTCTTGCTGCTCTTTACCTACGCTTGGCGCCCTATCTACAGGCACAACATCACTGGGGATCTGTGCTTTCCCAGAGACGCAACATCTCATGGCGCTCGGCGGCGGCACAGCATCTTGCCGAAAAGGCAAACGTCCGGCTCCTTGTCCCACAAGGAAGGGCCCAGCCCTGAAAGCTGTTGCTGCTCTTCACGGTCACATGGCGCCCTATCTACAGGCACAACAGCACTGGGGATCTGTGTTTTCCCAGAGACGCAACATCTCATGGCGCTTGGCCGCGACACAGCCTCTTGCCGAAAAGGCAAACGTCCGGCTCCTTCTCCCACAAGGAAGGGCCCAGCCCTGAAAGCTCTTGCTGCTCTTCACAATCACTTGGCGCCCCATCTACAGGCACAACAGCACTGGGGATCTGTGCTTTCCCACAGACGCAACATCTCATGGCGCTCGGCAGCGGCAGAAACTCTTGCCAAAAAGGCAAACGTCCGGCTCCTTCTCCCACAAGGAAGGGCCCAGCCCTGAAAGCTCTTGCTGCTCTTCACGGTAACTTGGCGCCCTATCTACAGGCACAACAGCACTGGGGATCTGTGCTTTCCCACAGACACAACATCTCATGGCGCTCGGCCGCGACACAGCCTCTTGCCGAAAAGGCAAACGTCCGGCTCCTTCTCCCACAAGGAAGGGCCCAGCCCTGAAAGCTCTTGCTGCAGTTCACGGTCACTTGGCACCCTATCTACAGGCACAACAGCACTGGGGATCTGTGCTTTCCCAGAGACGCAACTTCTCATGGCACTCGGCAGCGGCAGAGCCTCTTGCCGAAAAGGCAAACGTCCGGCTCCTTTTCCCACAAGGAAGGGCCCAGCCCTGAAAGCTCTTGCTGCTCTTCACAATCACTTGGCGCCCTATCCACAGGCACAACAGAACTGGGGATCTGTGCTTTCCCAGAGACGCAACATGTCATGGCGCTCGGCCACGGCAAAGATTCTTGCCGAAAAGGCAAACGTCCGGCTCCTTCTCCCACAAGGAAGGGCCCAGCCCTGAAAGCTCTTGCTGCAGTTCACGGTCCCTTGGAGCCCTATCTACAGGCACAACAGCACGGGGGATCTGTGCTTTCCCAGAGACGCAACATCTCATGGCGCTCGGCCGCGGCTGAGACTCTTGCCGAAAAGGCAAACGTCCGGCTCCTTCTCCCACAAGGAAGGGCCCAGCCCTGAAAGCTCTTGCTGCTCTTCACGGTCACTTGGCACCCTATCTACAGGCACAACAGCAGTGGGGATCTGTGCTTTCCCAGAGACGCAACATGTCATGGCGCTCGTCCACGGCAAAGCTTCTTGCCGAAAAGGCAAACGTCCGGCTCCTTTTCCCACAAGGAAGGGCCAAGGCCTGAAAGCTCTTGCTGCTCTTCACAGTCACTTGGCGCCCTATCTACAGGCACAACAGCACTGGGGATCTGTGCTTTCCCAGAGACGCAACATCTCATGGTGCTCGGCCGCGGCTGACCCTCTTGCCAGAAAGGCAAACGTCCAGCTCCTTCTCCCACAAGGAAGGGCCCAGCCCTGAAAGCTCTTGCTGCTCTTTACCTACGCTTGGCGCCCTATCTACAGGCACAACAGCACTGGGGATCTGTGCTTTCCCAGAGACGCAACATCTCATGGCGCTCGGCCGCGACACAGCCTCTTGCCGAAAAGGCAAACGTCCGGCTCCTTCTCCCACAAGGAAGGGCCCAGCCCTGAAAGCTCTTGCTGCTCTTCACGATCACTTGGCGCCCCATCCACAGGCACAACAGCACTGGGGATCTGTGCTTTCCCAGAGACGTAATATCTCATGGCGCTCGGCCGCGGCCGAGCCTCTTGCCGAAAAAGCAAACGTCCGGCTCCTTCTCCCACAAGGAAGGGCCCAGCCCTGAAAGCTCTTGCTGCTCTTCACGATCACTTGGCGCCCCATCCACAGGCACAACAGCACTGGGGATCTGTGCTTTCCCAGAGACGCAACATGTCATGGCGCTCGGCCGCGGCAGAGCCTCTTGCCGAAAAGGCAAACGTCCGTCTCCTTCTCCCAAATGGAAGGGCCCAACCCTGAACGCTCTTGCTGCTCTTCACGATCACTTCGCGCCCCATCCAGAGGCACAACAGCACTGGGGATCTGTGCTTTCCCAGAGACGCAACATCTCATGGCGCTCGGCCGCGGCACAGCCTCTTGCCGAATAGGCAAACATCCGGCTACTTCTCCCACAAGGAAGGGCCCAGCCCTGAAAGCTCTTTCTGCAGTTCACGGTCCCTTGGAGCCCTATCTACAGGCACAACAGCACTGGGGATCTGTGCTTTCCCAGAGACGCATCATCTCTTGGCGCTCGGCCGCGGCACACCCTCTTGCCGAAAAGGCAAACATCTGGTTCCTTCTCCCACAAGGAAGGGCCCAGCCCTGAAAGCTCTTGCTGCTCTTCACGATCACTTGGCACCCCATCCACAGGCACAACAGCACTGGGGATCTGTGCTTTCCCAGAGACGCAACATCTCATGGCGCTCGGCCGCGGCTGAGACTCTTGCCGAAAAGGCAAACGTCCGGCTCCTTCTCCCACAAGGAAGGGCCCAGCCCTGAAAGCTCTTGCTGCTCTTCACGGTCACTTGGCACCCTATCTACAGGCACAACAGCAGTGGGGATCTGTGCTTTCCCAGAGACGCAACATGTCATGGCGCTCGTCCACGGCAAAGCTTCTTGCCGAAAAGGCAAACGTCCGGCTCCTTTTCCCACAAGGAAGGGCCCAGCCCTGAAAGCTCTTGCTGCAGTTCACGGTCCCTTGGAGCCCTATCTACAGACACAACAGCACTGGAGATCTGTGCTTTCCCAGAGACGCAACATCTCATGGTGCTCGGCCGCGGCTGAGACTTGCCAAAAAGGCAAACGTCCGGCTCCTTCTCCCACAAGGAAGGGACCAGCCCTGAAAGCTCTTGCTGCTATTCACGGTAACTTGGCGCCCTATCTACAGGCACAAAGCACTGGGGATCTGTGCTTTCCCAGAGACGCAACATCTCATGGCGCTCGTCCACGGCAAAGCTTCTTGCCGAAAAGGCAAACGTCCGGCTCCTTCTCCCACAAGGAAGGGCCCAGCGCTGAAAGCTCTTGCTGCTCTTCACCTACCCTTGGCGCCCTATCTACAGGCACAACAGCACTGGGGATCTGCGCTTTCCCAGAGACGCAACATCTCATGGCGCTCCGTGGCGGCACAGCCTCTTGACGAAAAGGCAAACGTCTGGCTCCTTCTCCCACAAGGAAGGGCCCAGCCCTGAAAGCTCTTGCTGCTCTTCACCTACCCTTGGCGCCCTATCTACAGGCACAACAGCACTGGGGATCTGTGCTTTCCCAGAGACGCAACATCTCATGGCGCTCCGTGGCGGCAAAGCCTCTTGCCGAAAAGGCAAACGTCCGGCTCCTTCTCCCACAAAGAAGGGCCCAGCCCTGAAAACTCTTGCTGCTCTTCACGATCACTTGGCGCCTCATCCACAGGCACAACAGCACTGGGGATCTGTGCTTTCCCACAGACGCAACATCTCATGGCGCTCGGCCGCGGCAGAGCCTCTTGCCGAAAAGGCAAACGTCCGGCTCCTTCTCCCACAAGGAAGGGCCCAGCCCTGAAAGCTCTTGCTGCAGTTCACGGTCCCTTGGAGCCCTATCTACAGACACAACAGCACTGGGGATCTGTGCTTTCCCAGAGACGCAACATCTCATGGTGCTCGGCCGCGGCTGAGACTCTTGCCGAAAAGGCAAACGTCCGGCTCCTTCTCCCACAAGGAAGGGCCCAGCTCTGAAAGTTCTTGCTGCTCTTCACCTACCCTTGGCGCCCTATCTACAGGCACAACAGCACTGGGGATCTGTGCTTTCCCAGAGACGCAACATCTCATGGTGCTCGGCTGCGGCTGAGACTTGCCAAAAAGGCAAACGTCCGTCTCCTTCTCCCACAAGGAAGGGCCCAGCCCTGAAAGCTCTTGCTGCTCTTCACGGTCACTTGGCACCCTATCTACAGGCACAACAGCAGTGGGGATCTGTGCTTTCCCAGAGACGCAACATCTCATGGCGCTCGTCCACGGCAAAGCTTCTTGCCGAAAAGGCAAACGTCCGGCTCCTTCTCCCACATGGAAGGGCCCAGCCCTGAAAGCTCTTGCTGCTCTTCACGATCACTTGGCGCCCCATCCAGAGGCACAACAGCACTGGGGATCTGTGCTTTCCCAGAGACGCAACATCTCATGGCGCTCGGCCACGGCACAGCCTCTTGCCGAAAAGGCAAACGTCCGGCTCCTTCTCCCACAAGGAAGGGCCCAGCCCTGAAAGCTCTTGCTGCTCTTCACCTACCCTTGGCGCCCTATCTACAGGCACAACAGCACTGGGGATCTGTGCTTTCCCACAGACGCAACATCTCATGGCGCTCGGTAGCAGCACAGCCTCTTGCCAAAAAGGCAAACGTCCGGCTCCTTCTCCCACAAGGAAGGGCCCAGCCCTGAAAGCTCTTGCTGCTGTTCACGGTCACTTGGCGCCCTATCTACAGGCACAACAGCACTGAGGATCTGTGCTTTCCCAGAGACGCAACATCTCATGGTGCTCGGCCGTGGCTGAGTGTCTTGCCGAAAAGGCAAACGTCTGGTTCCTTCTCCCACAAGGAAGGGCCCAGCCCTGAAAGCTCTTGCTGCTCTTCACGATCACTTGGCACCCTATCCACAGGCACAACAGCACTGGGGATCTGTGCTTTCCCACAGACGCAACATCTCATGGCGCTCGGCCGCGGCACAGCCTCTTGCCGAAAAGGCAAACGTCCGGCTCCTTCTCCCACAAGGAAGGGCCCAGCCCTGAAAGCTCTTGCTGCAGTTCACGGTCCCTTGGAGCCCTATCTACAGGCACAACAGCACTGGGGATCTGTGCTTTCCCAGAGACGCATCATCTCATGGCGCTCGGCCGCGGCTGAGACTCTTGCCGAAAAGGCAAACGTCCGGCTCCTTCTCCCACAAGGAAGGGCCCAGCCCTGAAAGCTCTTGCTGCTCTTCACGGTCCCTTGGCGCCCTATCTACAGGCACAACAGCACTGGGGATATGTTCTTTCCCACAGACGCAACATCTCATGGCGCTCGGTCGCGGCAGAGCCTCTTGCCGAAAAGGCAAACGTCCGTCTCCTTCTCCCACAAGGAAGGGCCCAGCCCTGAAAGCTCTTGCTGCTCTTCACGGTCCCTTGGTGCCCTATCTACAGGCACAACAGCACTGGGGATCTGTGCTTTCCCAGAGACGCAACATCTCATGGTGCTCGGCTGCGGCTGAGACTTGCCAAAAAGGCAAACGTCCGGCTCCTTCTCCCACAAGGAAGGGCCGAGCCCTGAAAGCTCTTGCTGCTCTTCACGGTCACTTGGCGCCCTATCTACAGGCACAACAGCAGTGGGGATCTGTGCTTTCCCAGAGACGCAACATGTCATGGCGCTCGTCCACGGCAAAGCTTCTTGCCGAAAAGGCAAACGTCCGGCTCTTTCTCCCACATGGAAGGGCCCAGCCCTGAAAGCTCTTGCTGCTCTTCACGATCACTTGGCGCCCCATCCAGAGGCACAACAGCACTGGGGATCTGTGCTTTCCCAGAGACGCAACATCTCATGGCGCTCGGCCACGGCACAGCCTCTTGCCGAAAAGGCAAACGTCCGGCTCCTTTTCCCACAAGGAAGGGCCCAGCCCTGAAAGCTCTTGCTGCTCTTCACAGTCACTTGGCGCACTATCTACAGGCACAACAGCACTGGGGATCTGTGCTTTCCCAGAGATGCAACATCTCATGGTGCTCGGCCGCGGCTGACCATCTTGCCAAAAAGGCAAACGTCCAGCTCCTTCTCCCACAAGGAAGGGCCCAGCCCTGAAAGCTCTTGCTGCTCTTTACCTACGCTTGGCGCCCTATCTACAGGCACAACAGCACTGGGGATCTGTGCTTTCCCAGAGACGCAACATCTCATGGCGCTCGGCCGCGACACAGCCTCTTGCCGAAAAGGCAAACGTCCGGCTCCTTCTCCCACAAGGAAGGGCCCAGCCCTGAAAGCTCTTGCTGCTCTTCACGATCACTTGGCGCCCCATCCACAGGCACAACAGCACTGGGGATCTGTGCTTTCCCACAGACGTAATATCTCATGGCGCTCGGCAGCGGCCGAGCCTCTTGCCGAAAAGGCAAACGTCCGGCTCCTTCTCCCACAAGGAAGGGCCCAGCCCTGAAAGCTCTTGCTGCTCTTCACGATCACTTCGCGCCCCATCCAGAGGCACAACAGCACTGGGGATCTGTGCTTTCCCAGAGACGCGACATCTCATGGCGCTCGGCCGCGGCACAGCCTCTTGCCGAATAGGCAAACATTCGGCTACTTCTCCCACAAGGAAGGGCCCAGCCCTGAAAGCTCTTGCTGCAGTTCACGGTCCCTTGGAGCCCTATCTACAGGCACAACAGCACTGGGGATCTGTGTTTTCCCAGAGACGCAACATCTCATGGCGCTTGGCCGCGACACAGCCTCTTGCCGAAAAGGCAAACGTCCGGCTCCTTCTCCCACAAGGAAGGGCCCAGCCCTGAAAGCTCTTGCTGCTCTTCACGGTCCCTTGGTGCCCTATCTACAGGCACAACAGCACTGGGGATCTGTGCTTTCCCAGAGACGCAACTTCTCATGGCGCTCGGCCGCGGCAGAGCCTCTGCCGAAAAGGCAAACGTTCGGCTCCTTCTCCCACAAGGAAGGGCCCAGCCCTGAAAGCTCTTGCTGCTCTTCACCTACCCTTGGCGCCCTATCTACAGGCACAACAGCACTGGGGATCTGTGCTTTCCCACAGACGCAACATCTCATGGCGCTCGGCAGCGGCAGAGACTCTTGCGAAAAAGGCAAACGTCCAGCTCCTTCTCCCACAAGGAAGGGCCCAGCCCTGAAAGCTCTTGCTGCTGTTCACGGTCACTTGGCGCCCTATCTACAGGCACAACAGCACTGGGGATCTGTGCTTTCCCAGAGACGCAACATCTCATGGTGCTCGGCCGTGGCTGAGTGTCTTGCCGAAAAGTCAAACGTCTGGTTCCTTCTCCCACAAGGAAGGGCCCAGCCCTGAAAGCTCTTGCTGCTCTTCACGATCACTTGGCAGCCCATCCACAGGCACAACAGCACTGGGGATCTGTGCTTTCCCAGAGACGCAACATCTCATGGCGCTCGGCCGCGTCACAGCCTCTTGCCGAAAAGGCAAACGTCCGGCTCCTTCTCCCACAAGGAAGGGCCCAGCCCTGAAAGCTCTTGCTGCAGTTCACGGTCCCTTGGAGCCCTATCTACAGACACAACAGCACTGGAGATCTGTGATTTCCCAGAGACGCAACATCTCATGGCGCTCGGCCGCGGCTGAGACTCTTGCCGAAAAGGCAAATGTCCGGCTCCTTCTCCCACAAGGAAGGGCTCAGCCATGAAAGCTCTTGCTGCAGTTCACGGTCCCTTGGAGCCCTATCTACAGGCACAACAGCACTGGGGGTCTGTGCTTTCCCAGAGACGCAACTTCTCATGGCGCTCGGCCGCGGCAGAGCCTCTGCCGAAAAGGCAAACGTCCAGCTCCTTCTCCCACAAGGAAGGGCCCAGCCCTGAAAGCTCTTGCTGCTCTTTACCTACGCTTGGCGCCCTATCTACAGGCACAACATCACTGGGGATCTGTGCTTTCCCAGAGACGCAACATCTCATGGCGCTCGGCGGCGGCACAGCATCTTGCCGAAAAGGCAAACGTCCGGCTCCTTGTCCCACAAGGAAGGGCCCAGCCCTGAAAGCTGTTGCTGCTCTTCACGGTCACATGGCGCCCTATCTACAGGCACAACAGCACTGGGGATCTGTGTTTTCCCAGAGACGCAACATCTCATGGCGCTTGGCCGCGACACAGCCTCTTGCCGAAAAGGCAAACGTCCGGCTCCTTCTCCCACAAGGAAGGGCCCAGCCCTGAAAGCTCTTGCTGCTCTTCACAATCACTTGGCGCCCCATCTACAGGCACAACAGCACTGGGGATCTGTGCTTTCCCACAGACGCAACATCTCATGGCGCTCGGCAGCGGCAGAAACTCTTGCCAAAAAGGCAAACGTCCGGCTCCTTCTCCCACAAGGAAGGGCCCAGCCCTGAAAGCTCTTGCTGCTCTTCACGGTAACTTGGCGCCCTATCTACAGGCACAACAGCACTGGGGATCTGTGCTTTCCCACAGACACAACATCTCATGGCGCTCGGCCGCGACACAGCCTCTTGCCGAAAAGGCAAACGTCCGGCTCCTTCTCCCACAAGGAAGGGCCCAGCCCTGAAAGCTCTTGCTGCAGTTCACGGTCCCTTGGAGCCCTATCTACAGGCACAACAGCACGGGGGATCTGTGCTTTCCCAGAGACGCAACATCTCATGGCGCTCGGCCGCGGCACAGCCTCTTGCCGAAAAGGCAAACGTCCGGCTCCTTCTCCCACAAGGAAGGGCCCAGCCATGAAAGCTCTTGCTGCTCTTCACAGTCACTTGGCGCCCTATCTACAGGCACAACAGCACTGGGGATCTGTGCTTTCCCAGAGACGCAACATCTCATGGGGCTCAGCCGTGGCAGAGCCTCTTGCCGAAATGGCAAACGTCCGGCTACTTCTCCCACAAGGAAGGGCCCAGCCCTGAAAGCTCTTGCTGCAGTTCACGGTCCCTTGGAGCCCTATCTACAGGCACAACAGCACTGGGGATCTGTGCTTTCCCAGAGACGCAACATCTCATGGCGCTCGGCCGCGGCAGAGCCTCTGCCGAAAAGGCAAACGTCCGGCTCCTTCTCCCACAAGGAAGGGCCCAGCCCTGAAAGCTCTTGCTGCTCTTCACCTACCCTTGGCGCCCTATCTACAGGCACAACAGCACTGGGGATCTGTGCTTTCCCACAGACGCAACATCTCATGGCGCTCGGCAGCGGCAGAGACTCTTGCCAAAAAGGCAAACGTCCGGCTCCTTCTCCCACAAGGAAGGGCCCAGCCCTGAAACCTCTTGCTGCTGTTCACGGTCACTTGGCGCCCTATCTACAGGCACAACAGCACTGGGGATCTGTGCTTTCCCAGAGACGCAACATCTCATGGTGCTCGGCCGTGGCTGAGTGTCTTGCCGAAAAGGCAAACGTCTGGTTCCTTCTCCCACAAGGAAGGGCCCAGCCCTGAAAGCTCTTGCTGCTCTTCACGATCACTTGGCGCCCCATCCACAGGCACAACAGCACTGGGGATCTGTGCTTTCCCAGAGATGCAACATGTCATGGCGCTCGGCCGCGGCAGAGCCTCTTGCCGAAAAGGCAAACGTCCGGCTCCTTCTCCCAAATGGAAGGGCCCAACCCTGAACGCTCTTGCTGCTCTTCACGATCACTTCGCGCCCCATCCAGAGGCACAACAGCACTGGGGATCTGTGCTTTCCCAGAGACGCGACATCTCATGGCGCTCGGCCGCGGCACAGCCTCTTGCCGAATAGGCAAACATCCGGCTACTTCTCCCACAAGGAAGGGCCCAGCCCTGAAAGCTCTTTCTGCAGTTCACGGTCCCTTGGAGCCCTATCTACAGGCACAACAGCACTGGGGATCTGTGCTTTCCCAGAGACGCATCATCTCTTGGCGCTCGGCCGCGGCACACCCTCTTGCCGAAAAGGCAAACATCTGGTTCCTTCTCCCACAAGGAAGGGCCCAGCCCTGAAAGCTCTTGCTGCTCTTCACGATCACTTGGCACCCCATCCACAGGCACAACAGCACTGGGGATCTGTGCTTTCCCAGAGACGCAACATCTCATGGCGCTCGGCCGCGGCTGAGACTCTTGCCGAAAAGGCAAACGTCCGGCTCCTTCTCCCACAAGGAAGGGCCCAGCCCTGAAAGCTCTTGCTGCTCTTCACGGTCACTTGGCACCCTATCTACAGGCACAACAGCAGTGGGGATCTGTGCTTTCCCAGAGACGCAACATGTCATGGCGCTCGTCCACGGCAAAGCTTCTTGCCGAAAAGGCAAACGTCCGGCTCCTTTTCCCACAAGGAAGGGCCCAGCCCTGAAAGCTCTTGCTGCAGTTCACGGTCCCTTGGAGCCCTATCTACAGACACAACAGCACTGGAGATCTGTGCTTTCCCAGAGACGCAACATCTCATGGTGCTCGGCCGCGGCTGAGACTTGCCAAAAAGGCAAACGTCCGGCTCCTTCTCCCACAAGGAAGGGCCCAGCCCTGAAAGCTCTTGCTGCTATTCACGGTAACTTGGCGCCCTATCTACAGGCACAACAGCACTGGGGATCTGTGCTTTCCCAGAGACGCAACATCTCATGGCGCTCGTCCACGGCAAAGCTTCTTGCCGAAAAGGCAAACGTCCGGCTCCTTCTCCCACAAGGAAGGGCCCAGCCCTGAAAGCTCTTGCTGCTCTTCACCTACCCTTGGCGCCCTATCTACAGGCACAACAGCACTGGGGATCTGCGCTTTCCCAGAGACGCAACATCTCATGGCGCTCCGTGGCGGCACAGCCTCTTGCCGAAAAGGCAAACGTCTGGCTCCTTCTCCCACAAGGAAGGGCCCAGCCCTGAAAGCTCTTGCTGCTCTTCACCTACCCTTGGCGCCCTATCTACAGGCACAACAGCACTGGGGATCTGTGCTTTCCCAGAGACGCAACATCTCATGGCGCTCCGTGGCGGCAAAGCCTCTTGCCGAAAAGGCAAACGTCCGGCTCCTTCTCCCACAAAGAAGGGCCCAGCCCTGAAAACTCTTGCTGCTCTTCACGATCACTTGGCGCCTCATCCACAGGCACAACAGCACTGGGGATCTGTGCTTTCCCACAGACGCAACATCTCATGGCGCTCGGCCGCGGCAGAGCCTCTTGCCGAAAAGGCAAACGTCCAGCTCCTTCTCCCACAAGGAAGGGCCCAGCCCTGAAAGCTCTTGCTGCAGTTCACGGTCCCTTGGAGCCCTATCTACAGACACAACAGCACTGGGGATCTGTGCTTTCCCAGAGACGCAACATCTCATGGTGCTCGGCCGCGGCTGAGACTCTTGCCGAAAAGGCAAACGTCCGGCTCCTTCTCCCACAAGGAAGGGCCCAGCTCTGAAAGTTCTTGCTGCTCTTCACCTACCCTTGGCGCCCTATCTACAGGCACAACAGCACTGGGGATCTGTGCTTTCCCACAGACGCAACATGTCATGGCGCTCGTCCACGGCAAAGCTTCTTGCCGAAAAGGCAAACGTCCGGCTCCTTCTCCCACATGGAAGGGCCCAGCCCTGAAAGCTCTTGCTGCTCTTCACGATCACTTGGCGCCCCATCCAGAGGCACAACAGCACTGGGGATCTGTGCTTTCCCAGAGACGCAACATCTCATGGCGCTCGGCCACGGCACAGCCTCTTGCCGAAAAGGCAAACGTCCGGCTCCTTCTCCCACAAGGAAGGGCCCAGCCCTGAAAGCTCTTGCTGCTCTTCACCTACCCTTGGCGCCCTATCTACAGGCACAACAGCACTGGGGATCTGTGCTTTCCCACAGACGCAACATCTCATGGCGCTCGGCAGCAGCACAGCCTCTTGCCAAAAAGGCAAACGTCCGGCTCCTTCTCCCACAAGGAAGGGCCGAGCCCTGAAAGCTCTTGCTGCTGTTCACGGTCACTTGGCGCCCTATCTACAGGCACAACAGCACTGAGGATCTGTGCTTTCCCAGAGACGCAACATCTCATGGTGCTCGGCCGTGGCTGAGTGTCTTGCCGAAAAGGCAAACGTCTGGTTCCTTCTCCCACAAGGAAGGGCCCAGCCCTGAAAGCTCTTGCTGCTCTTCACGATCACTTGGCACCCTATCCACAGGCACAACAGCACTGGGGATCTGTGCTTTCCCAGAGACGCAACATCTCATGGCGCTCGGCCGCGGCACAGCCTCTTGCCGAAAAGGCAAATGTCCGGCTCCTTCTCCCACAAGGAAGGGCTCAGCCATGAAAGCTCTTGCTGCAGTTCACGGTCCCTTGGAGCCCTATCTACAGGCACAACAGCACTGGGGATCTGTGCTTTCCCAGAGACGCAACTTCTCATGGCGCTCGGCCGCGGCAGAGCCTCTGCCGAAAAGGCAAACGTCCAGCTCCTTCTCCCACAAGGAAGGGCCCAGCCCTGAAAGCTGTTGCTGCTCTTTACGGTCACATGGCGCCCTATCTACAGGCACAACAGCACTGGGGATCTGTGTTTTCCCAGAGACGCAACATCTCATGGCGCTTGGCCGCGACACAGCCTCTTGCCGAAAAGGCAAACGTCCGGCTCCTTCTCCCACAAGGAAGGGCCCAGCCCTGAAAGCTCTTGCTGCTCTTCACCTACCCTTGGCGCCCTATCTACAGGCACAACAGCACTGGGGATCTGTGCTTTCCCACAGACGCAACATCTCATGGCGCTCGGCAGCAGCACAGCCTCTTGCCAAAAAGGCAAACGTCCGGCTCCTTCTCCCACAAGGAAGGGCCGAGCCCTGAAAGCTCTTGCTGCTGTTCACGGTCACTTGGCGCCCTATCTACAGGCACAACAGCACTGAGGATCTGTGCTTTCCCAGAGACGCAACATCTCATGGTGCTCGGCCGTGGCTGAGTGTCTTGCCGAAAAGGCAAACGTCTGGTTCCTTCTCCCACAAGGAAGGGCCCAGCCCTGAAAGCTCTTGCTGCTCTTCACGATCACTTGGCACCCTATCCACAGGCACAACAGCACTGGGGATCTGTGCTTTCCCAGAGACGCAACATCTCATGGCGCTCGGCCGCGGCACAGCCTCTTGCCGAAAAGGCAAATGTCCGGCTCCTTCTCCCACAAGGAAGGGCTCAGCCATGAAAGCTCTTGCTGCAGTTCACGGTCCCTTGGAGCCCTATCTACAGGCACAACAGCACTGGGGATCTGTGCTTTCCCAGAGACGCAACTTCTCATGGCGCTCGGCCGCGGCAGAGCCTCTGCCGAAAAGGCAAACGTCCAGCTCCTTCTCCCACAAGGAAGGGCCCAGCCCTGAAAGCTGTTGCTGCTCTTTACGGTCACATGGCGCCCTATCTACAGGCACAACAGCACTGGGGATCTGTGTTTTCCCAGAGACGCAACATCTCATGGCGCTTGGCCGCGACACAGCCTCTTGCCGAAAAGGCAAACGTCCGGCTCCTTCTCCCACAAGGAAGGGCCCAGCCCTGAAAGCTCTTGCTGCTCTTCACAATCACTTGGCGCCCCATCTACAGGCACAACAGCACTGGGGATCTGTGCTTTCCCACAGACGCAACATCTCATGGCGCTCGGCAGCGGCAGAAACTCTTGCCAAAAAGGCAAACGTCCGGCTCCTTCTCCCACAAGGAAGGGCCCAGCCCTGAAAGCTCTTGCTGCTCTTCACGGTAACTTGGCGCCCTATCTACAGGCACAACAGCACTGGGGATCTGTGCTTTCCCACAGACACAACATCTCATGGCGCTCGGCCGCGACACAGCCTCTTGCCGAAAAGGCAAACGTCCGGCTCCTTCTCCCACAAGGAAGGGCCCAGCCCTGAAAGCTCTTGCTGCAGTTCACGGTCACTTGGCACCCTATCTACAGGCACAACAGCACTGGGGATCTGTGCTTTCCCAGAGACGCAACTTCTCATGGCACTCGGCAGCGGCAGAGCCTCTTGCCGAAAAGGCAAACGTCCGGCTCCTTTTCCCACAAGGAAGGGCCCAGCCCTGAAAGCTCTTGCTGCTCTTCACAATCACTTGGCGCCCTATCCACAGGCACAACAGCACTGGGGATCTGTGCTTTCCCAGAGACGCAACATGTCATGGCGCTCGGCCACGGCAAAGATTCTTGCCGAAAAGGCAAACGTCCGTCTCCTTGTCCCACAAGGAAGGGCCCAGCCCTGAAAGCTGTTGCTGCTCTTCACGGTCACATGGCGCCCTATCTACAGGCACAACAGCACTGGGGATCTGTGTTTTCCCAGAGACGCAACATCTCATGGCGCTTGGCCGCGACACAGCCTCTTGCCGAAAAGGCAAACGTCCGGCTCCTTCTCCCACAAGGAAGGGCCCAGCCCTGAAAGCTCTTGCTGCTCTTCACAATCACTTGGCGCCCCATCTACAGGCACAACAGCACTGGGGATCTGTGCTTTCCCACAGACGCAACATCTCATGGCGCTCGGCAGCGGCAGAAACTCTTGCCAAAAAGGCAAACGTCCGGCTCCTTCTCCCACAAGGAAGGGCCCAGCCCTGAAAGCTCTTGCTGCTCTTCACGGTAACTTGGCGCCCTATCTACAGGCACAACAGCACTGGGGATCTGTGCTTTCCCACAGACACAACATCTCATGGCGCTCGGCCGCGACACAGCCTCTTGCCGAAAAGGCAAACGTCCGGCTCCTTCTCCCACAAGGAAGGGCCCAGCCCTGAAAGCTCTTGCTGCAGTTCACGGTCACTTGGCACCCTATCTACAGGCACAACAGCACTGGGGATCTGTGCTTTCCCAGAGACGCAACTTCTCATGGCACTTGGCAGCGGCAGAGCCTCTTGCCGAAAAGGCAAACGTCCGGCTCCTTTTCCCACAAGGAAGGGCCCAGCCCTGAAAGCTCTTGCTGCTCTTCACAATCACTTGGCGCCCTATCCACAGGCACAACAGCACTGGGGATCTGTGCTTTCCCAGAGACGCAACATCTCATGGCGCTCGGCCACGGCAAAGATTCTTGCCGAAAAGGCAAACGTCCGGCTCCTTCTCCCACAAGGAAGGGCCCAGCCCTGAAAGCTCTTGCTGCAGTTCACGGTCCCTTGGAGCCCTATCTACAGGCACAACAGCATGGGGGATCTGTGCTTTCCCAGAGACGCAACATGTCATGGCGCTCGGCCGCGGCACAGCCTCTTGCCGAAAAGGCAAACGTCCGGCTCCTTCTCCCACAAGGAAGGGCCCAGCCATGAAAGCTCTTGCTGCTCTTTACCTACGCTTGGCGCCCTATCTACAGGCACAACAGCACTGGGGATCTGTGCTTTCCCAGAGACGCAACATCTCATGGGGCTCAGCCGTGGCAGAGCCTCTTGCCGAAATGGCAAACGTCCGGCTCCTTCTCCCACAAGGAAGGGCCCAGCCCTGAAAGCTCTTGCTGCAGTTCACGGTCCCTTGGAGCCCTATCTACAGGCACAACAGCACTGGGGATCTGTGCTTTCCCAGACACGCAACATGTCATGGCGCTCGGCCGCGGCACAGCCTCTTGCCGAAAAGGCAAATGTCCGGCTCCTTCTCCCACAAGGAAGGGCTCAGCCCTGAAAGCTCTTGCTGCTCTTCACCTACCCTTGGCGCCCTATCTACAGGCACAACAGCACTGGGGATCTGTGCTTTCCCAGAGACGAAACTTCTCATGGCGCTCGGCCGCGGCAGAGCCTCTGCCGAAAAGGCAAACGTCCGGCTCCTTCTCCCACAAGGAAGGGCCCAGCCCTGAAAGCTCTTGCTGCTCTTCACCTACCCTTGGCGCCCTATCTACAGGCACAACAGCACTGGGGATCTGTGCTTTCCCACAGACGCAACATCTCATGGCGCTCGGCAGCGGCAGAGACTCTTGCCAAAAAGGCAAACGTCCGGCTCCTTCTCCCACAAGGAAGGGCCCAGCCCTGAAAGCTCTTGCTGCTGTTCACGGTCACTTGGCGCCCTATCTACAGGCACAACAGCAGTGGGGATCTGTGCTTTCCCAGAGACGCAACTTCTCATGGCGCTCGTCCACGGCAAAGCTTCTTGCCGAAAAGGCAAACGTCCGGCTCCTTCTCCCACATGGAAGGGCCCAGCCCTGAAAGCTCTTGCTGCTCTTCACGATCACTTGGCGCCCCATCCAGAGGCACAACAGCACTGGGGATCTGTGCTTTCCCAGAGACGCAACATCTCATGGCGCTCGGCCACGGCACAGCCTCTTGCCGAAAAGGCAAACGTCCGGCTCCTTTTCCCACAAGGAAGGGCCCAGCCATGAAAGCTCTTGCTGCTCTTCACAGTCACTTGGCGCACTATCTACAGGCACAACAGCACTGGGGATCTGTGCTTTCCCAGAGACGCAACATCTCATGGTGCTCGGACGCGGCTGACCCTCTTGCCAAAAAGGCAAACGTCCAGCTCCTTCTCCCACAAGGAAGGGCCCAGCCGTGAAAGCTCTTGCTGCTCCTTACCTACGCTTGGCGCCCTATCTACAGGCACAACAGCACTGGGGATCTGTGCTTTCCCAGAGACGCAACATCTCATGGAGCTCGGCCGCGACACAGCCTCTTGCCGAAAAGGCAAACGTCCGGCTCCTTCTCCCACAAGGAAGGGCCCAGCCCTGAAAGCTCTTGCTGCTCTTCACGATCACTTCGCGCCCCATCCAGAGGCACAACAGCACTGGGGATCTGTGCTTTCCCAGAGACGCGACATCTCATGGCGCTCGGCCGCGGCACAGCCTCTTGCCGAATAGGCAAACATTCGGCTACTTCTCCCACAAGGAAGGGCCCAGCCCTGAAAGCTCTTGCTGCAGTTCACGGTCCCTTGGAGCCCTATCTACAGGCACAACAGCACTGGGGATCTGTGCTTTCCCAGAGACGCATCATCTCTTGGCGCTCGGCCGCGGCACAGCCTCTTGGCGAAAAGGCAAATGTCCGGCTCCTTCTCCCACAAGGAAGGGCTCAGCCCTGAAAGCTCTTGCTGCTCTTCACCTACCCTTGGCGCCCTATCTACAGGCACAACAGCACTGGGGATCTGTGCTTTCCCAGAGACGCAACTTCTCATGGCGCTCGGCCGCGGCAGAGCCTCTGCCGAAAAGGCAAACGTCCGGCTCCTTCTCCCACAAGGAAGGGCCCAGCCCTGAAAGCTCTTGCTGCTCTTCACCTACCCTTGGCGCCCTATCTACAGGCACAACAGCACTGGGGATCTGTGCTTTCCCACAGACGCAACATCTCATGGCGCTCGGCAGCGGCAGAGACTCTTGCCAAAAAGGCAAACATCCGGCTCCTTCTCCCACAAGGAAGGGCCCAGCCCTGAAAGCTCTTGCTGCTCTTCACGGTCACTTGGCGCCCTATCTACAGGCACAACAGCACTGGGGATCTGTGCTTTCCCAGAGACGCAACATCTCATGGTGCTCGGCCGTGGCTGAGTGTCTTGCCGAAAAGTCAAACGTCTGGTTCCTTCTCCCACAAGGAAGGGCCCAGCCCTGAAAGCTCTTGCTGCTCTTCACGATCACTTGGCAGCCCATCCACAGGCACAACAGCACTGGGGATCTGTGCTTTCCCAGAGACGCAACATGTCATGGCGCTCGGCCGCGGCACAGCCTCTTGCCGAAAAGGCAAACGTCCGGCTCCTTCTCCCACAAGGAAGGGCCCAGCCCTGAAAGCTCTTGCTGCAGTTCACGGTCCCTTGGAGCCCTATCTACAGACACAACAGCACTGGAGATCTGTGATTTCCCAGAGACGCAACATCTCATGGCGCTCGGCCGCGGCTGAGACTCTTGCCGAAAAGGCAAACGTCCGGCTCCTTCTCCCACAAGGAAGGGCCCAGCCATGAAAGCTCTTGCTGCTCTTCACGGTCCCTTGGCGCCCTATCTACAGGCACAACAGCACTGGGGATGTGTGCTTTCCCACAGACGCAACATCTCATGGCGCTCGGCCGCGGCAGAGCCTCTTGCCGAAAAGGCAAACGTCCGCCTCCTTCTCCCACAAGGAAGGGCCCAGCCCTGAAAGCTCTTGCTGCTCTTCACGGTCCCTTGGCGCCCTATCTACAGGCACAACAGCACTGGGGATCTGTGCTTTCCCAGAGACGCAACATCTCATGGTGCTCGGCTGCGGCTGAGACTTGCCAAAAAGGCAAACGTCCGGCTCCTTCTCCCACAAGGAAGGGCCCAGCCCTGAAAGCTCTTGCTGCTCTTCACGGTCACTTGGCGCCCTATCTACAGGCACAACAGCAGTGGGGATCTGTGCTTTCCCAGAGACGCAACATGTCATGGCGCTCGTCCACGGCAAAGCTTCTTGCCGAAAAGGCAAACGTCCGGCTCCTTCTCCCACATGGAAGGGCCCAGCCCTGAAAGCTCTTGCTGCTCTTCACGATCACTTGGCGCCCCATCCAGAGGCACAACAGCACTGGGGATCTGTGCTTTCCCAGAGACGCAACATCTCATGGCGCTCGGCCACGGCACAGCCTCTTGCCGAAAAGGCAAACGTCCGGCTCCTTTTCCCACAAGGAAGGGCCCAGCCCTGAAAGCTCTTGCTGCTCTTCACAGTCACTTGGCGCACTATCTACAGGCACAACAGCACTGGGGATCTGTGCTTTCCCAGAGACGCAACATCTCATGGTGCTCGGCCGCGGCTGACCCTCTTGCCAGAAAGGCAAACGTCCAGCTCCTTCTCCCACAAGGAAGGGCCCAGCCCTGAAAGCTCTTGCTGTTCTTTACCTACGCTTGGCGCACTATCTACAGGCACAACAGCACTGGGGATCTGTGCTTTCCCAGAGACGCAACATCTCATGGCGCTCGGCCGCGACACAGCCTCTTGCCGAAAAGGCAAACGTCCGGCTCCTTCTCCCACAAGGAAGGGCCCAGCCCTGAAAGCTCTTGCTGCTGTTCACGATCACTTGGCGCCCCATCCACAGGCACAACAGCACTGGGGATCTGTGCTTTCCCAGAGACGCAACATCTCATGGCGCTCGGCCGCGGCAGAGCCTCTTGCCGAAAAGGCAAACGTCCGGCTCCTTCTCCCACATGGAAGGGCCCAACCCTGAACGCTCTTGCTGCTCTTCACGATCACTTCGCGCCCCATCCAGAGGCACAACAGCACTGGGGATCTGTGCTTTCCCAGAGACGCGACATCTCATGGCGCTCGGCCGCGGCACAGCCTCTTGCCGAATAGGCAAACATCCGGCTACTTCTCCCACAAGGAAGGGCCCAGCCCTGAAAGCTCTTGCTGCAGTTCACGGTCCCTTGGAGCCCTATCTACAGGCACAACAGCACTGGGGATCTGTGCTTTCCCAGAGACGCATCATCTCTTGGCGCTCGGCCGCGGCACAGCCTCTTGCCGAAAAGGCAAATGTCCGGCTCCTTCTCCCACAAGGAAGGGCTCAGCCCTGAAAGCTCTTGCTGCAGTTCACGGTCCCTTGGAGCCCTATCTACAGGCACAACAGCACTGGGGATCTGTGCTTTCCCAGAGACGCAACTTCTCATGGTGCTCGGCCGCGGCAGAGCCTCTGCCGAAAAGGCAAACGTCCTGCTCCTTCTCCCACAAGGAAGGGCCCAGCCCTGAAAGCTCTTGCTGCTCTTCACCTACCCTTGGCGCCCTATCTACAGGCACAACAGCACTGGGGATCTGTGCTTTCCCACAGACGCAACATCTCATGGCGCTCGGCAGCGGCAGAGACTCTTGCCAAAAAGGCAAACGTCCGGCTCCTTCTCCCACAAGGAAGGGCCCAGCCCTGAAAGCTCTTGCTGCTGTTCACGGTCACTTGGCGCCCTATCTACAGGCACAACAGCACTGGGGATCTGTGCTTTCCCAGAGACGCAACATCTCATGGTGCTCGGCCGTGGCTGAGTGTCTTGCCGAAAAGGCAAACGTCTGGTTCCTTCTCCCACAAGGAAGGGCCCAGCCCTGAAAGTTCTTGCTGCTCTTCACGATCACTTGGCACCCCATCCACAGGCACAACAGCACTGGGGATCTGTGCTTTCCCAGAGACGCAACATCTCATGGCGCTCGGCCGCGGCTGAGACTCTTGCCGAAAAGGCAAACGTCCGGCTCCTTCTCCCACAAGGAAGGGCCCAGCCCTTAAAGCTCTTGCTGCTCTTCACGGTCACTTGGCACCCTATCTACAGGCACAACAGCAGTGGGGATCTGTGCTTTCCCAGAGACGCAACATGTCATGGCGCTCGTCCACGGCAAAGCTTCTTGCCGAAAAGGCAAACGTCCGGCTCCTTTTCCCACAAGGAAGGGCCCAGCCATGAAAGCTCTTGCTGCTCTTCACAGTCACTTGGCGCACTATCTACAGGCACAACAGCACTGGGGATCTGTGCTTTCCCAGAGACGCAACATCTCATGGTGCTCGGCCGCGGCTGACCCTCTTGCCAAAAAGGCAAACGTCCGGCTCCTTCTCCCACAAGGAAGGGCCCAGCCCTGAAAGCTCTTGCTGCTCTTTACCTACGCTTGGCGCCCTATCTACAGGCACAACAGCACTGGGGATCTGTGCTTTCCCAGAGACGCAACATCTCATGGCGCTCGGCGGCGGCACAGCATCTTGCCGAAAAGGCAAACGTCCGGCTCCTGGTCCCACACGGAAGGGCCCAGCCTTGAAAGCTCTTGCTGCTCTTCACGATCACTTGGCACCCCATCCACAGGCACAACAGCACTGGGGATCTGTGCTTTCCCAGAGACGTAATATCTCATGGCGCTCGGCCGCGGCACAGCCTCTTGCCGAAAAGGCAAACGTCCGGCTCCTTCTCCCACAAGGAAGGGCCCAGCCCTGAAAGCTCTTGCTGCTCTTCACGATCACTTGGCGCCCCATCCACAGGCACAATAGCACTGGGGATCTGTGCTTTCCCAGAGACGCAACATCTCTTGGCACTCGGCCGCGGCACAGCCTCTTGCCGAAAAGGCAAATGTCCGGCTCCTTCTCCCACAAGGAAGGGCTCAGCCCTGAAAGCTCTTGCTGCTCTTCACAGTCCCTTGGCGCCCTATCTACAGGCACAACAGCACTGGGGATCTGTGCTTTCCCAGAGACGCAACTTCTCATGGCGCTCGGCCGCGGCAGAGCCTCTGCCGAAAAGGCAAACATCCGGCTCCTTCTCCCACAAGGAAGGGCCCAGCCCTGAAACCTCTTGCTGCTCTTCACGGTCACTTGGCGCCCCATCCAGAGGCACAACAGCACTGGGGATCTGTGCTTTCCCAGAGACGCAACATCTCATGGTGATCGGCCGTGGCTGAGTGTCTTGCCGAAAAGGCAAACGTCTGGTACCTTCTCCCACAAGGAAGGGCCCAGCCCTGAAAGCTCTTGCTGCTCTTCACGATCACTTGGCACACCATCCACAGGCACAACAGCACTGGGGATCTGTGCTTTCCCAGAGACGCAACATCTCATGGCGCTCGGCAGAGGCACAGCCTCTTGCCGAAAAGGCAAACGTCCGGCTCCTTCTCCCACAAGGAAGGGCCCAGCCCTGAAAGCTCTTGCTGCAGTTCACGGTCCCTTGGAGCCCTATCTACAGACACAACAGCACTGGAGATCTGTGCTTTCCCAGAGACGCAACATCTCATGGTGCTCGGCCGCGGCTGAGACTTGCCAAAAAGGCAAACGTCCGGCTCCTTCTCCCACAAGGAAGGGCCCAGCCCTGAAAGCTCTTGCTGCTCTTCACGGTCCCTTGGCGCCCTATCTACAGGCACAACAGCACTGGGGATCTGTGCTTTCCCAGAGACGCAACATCTCATGGCGCTCGTCCACGGCAAAGCTTCTTGCCGAAAAGGCAAACGTCCGGCTCCTTCTCCCACAAGGAAGGGCCCAGCCCTGAAAGCTCTTGCTGCTCTTCACCTACCCTTGGCGCCCTATCTACAGGCACAACAGCACTGGGGATCTGCGCTTTCCCAGAGACGCAACATCTCATGGCGCTCCGTGGCGGCACAGCCTCTTGCCGAAAAGGCAAACGTCTGGCTCCTTCTCCCACAAGGAAGGGCCCAGCCCTGAAAGCTCTTGCTGCTCTTCACGGTCCCTTGGCGCCCTATCTACAGGCACAACAGCACTGGGGATCTGTGCTTTCCCAGAGACGCAACATCTCATGGCGCTCCGTGGCGGCAAAGCCTCTTGCCGAAAAGGCAAACGTCCGGCTCCTTCTCCCACAAAGAAGGGCCCAGCCCTGAAAACTCTTGCTGCTCTTCACGATCACTTGGCGCCTCATCCAGAGGCACAACAGCACTGGGGATCTGTGCTTTCCCACAGACGCAACATCTCATGGCGCTCGGCCGCGGCAGAGCCTCTTGCCGAAAAGGCAAACGTCCGGCTCCTTCTCCCACAAGGAAGGGCCCAGCCCTGAAAGCTCTTGCTGCAGTTCACGGTCCCTTGGAGCCCTATCTACAGACACAACAGCACTGGGGATCTGTGCTTTCCCACAGACGCAACATCTCATGGTGCTCGGCCGCGGCTGAGACTCTTGCCGAAAAGGCAAACGTCCGGCTCCTTCTCCCACAAGGAAGGGCCCAGCCCTGAACGCTCTTGCTGCTCTTCACGGTCACTTGGCACCCTATCTACAGGCACAACAGCAGTGGGGATCTGTGCTTTCCTAGAGACGCAGCATGTCATGGCGCTCGTCCACGGCAAAGCTTCTTGCCGAAAAAGCAAACGTCCGGCTCCTTCTCCCACATGGAAGTGCCCAGCCCTGAAAGATATTGCTGCTCTTCACGATCACTTGGCGCCCCATCCAGAGGCACAACAGCACTGGGGATCTGTGCTTTCCCAGAGACGCAACATCTCATGGCGCTCGGCCACGGCACAGCCTCTTGCCGAAAAGGCAAACGTCCGGCTCCTTCTCCCAAAAGGAAGGGCCCAGCCCTGAAAGCTCTTGCTGCTCTTCACCTACCCTTGGCGCCCTATCTACAGGCACAACAGCACTGGGGATCTGTGCTTTCCCACAGACGCAACATCTCATGGCGCTCGGCAGCGGCAGAGACACTTGCCAAAAAGGCAAACGTCCGGCTCCTTCTCCCACAAGGAAGGGCCCAGCCCTGAAACCTCTTGCTGCTGTTCACGGTCACTTGGCGCCCTATCTACAGGCACAACAGCACTGAGGATCTGTGCTTTCCCAGAGACGCAACATCTCATGGTGCTCGGCCGTGGCTGAGTGTCTTGCCGAAAAGGCAAACGTCTGGTTCCTTCTCCCACAAGGAAGGGCCCAGCCCTGAAAGCTCTTGCTGCTCTTCACGATCACTTGGCACCCCATCCACAGGCACAACAGCACTGGGGATCTGTGCTTTCCCAGAGACGCAACATCTCATGGCGCTCGGCAGAGGCACAGCCTCTTGCCGAAAAGGCAAACGTCCGGCTCCTTCTCCCACAAGGAAGGGCCCAGCCCTGAAAGCTCTTGCTGCAGTTCACGGTCCCTTGGAGCCCTATCTACAGACACAACAGCACTGGAGATCTGTGATTTCCCAGAGACGCAACATCTCATGGTGCTCGGCCGCGGCTGAGACTTGCCAAAAAGGCAAACGTCCGGCTCCTTCTCCCACAAGGAAGGGCCCAGCCCTGAAAGCTCTTGCTGCTCTTCACGGTCACTTGGCGCCCTATCTACAGGCACAACAGCAGTGGGGATCTGTGCTTTCCCAGAGACGCAACATGTCATGGCGCTCGTCCACGGCAAAGCTTCTTGCCGAAAAGGCAAACGTCCGGCTCCTTCTCCCACATGGAAGGGCCCAGCCCTGAAAGCTCTTGCTGCTCTTCACGATCACTTGGCGCCCCATCCAGAGGCACAACAGCACTGGGGATCTGTGCTTTCCCAGAGACGCAACATCTCATGGCGCTCGGCCACGGCACAGCCTCTTGCCGAAAAGGCAAACGTCCGGCTCCTTCTCCCACAAGGAAGGGCCCAGCCCTGAAAGCTCTTGCTGCTCTTCACAGTCACTTGGCGCACTATCTACAGGCACAACAGCACTGGGGATCTGTGCTTTCCCAGAGACGCAACATCTCATGGTGCTCGGCCGCGGCTGACCATCTTGCCAAAAAGGCAAACGTCCAGCTCCTTCTCCCACAAGGAAGGGCCCAGCCCTGAAAGCTCTTGCTGCTCTTTACCTACGCTTGGCGCCCTATCTACAGGCACAACAGCACTGGGGATCTGTGCTTTCCCAGAGACGCAACATCTCATGGTGCTCGGCCGCGGCTGACCATCTTGCCAAAAAGGCAAACGTCCAGCTCCTTCTCCCACAAGGAAGGGCCCAGCCCTGAAAGCTCTTGCTGCTCTTTACCTACGCTTGGCGCCCTATCTACAGGCACAACAGCACTGGGGATCTGTGCTTTCCCAGAGCCGCAACATCTCATGGCGCTCGGCCGCGACACAGCCTCTTGCCGAAAAGGCAAACGTCCGGCTCCTTCTCCCACAAGGAAGGGCCCAGCCCTGAAAGCTCTTGCTGCTCTTCACGATCACTTGGCGCCCCATCCACAGGCACAACAGCACTGGGGATCTGTGCTTTCCCAGAGACGAAACATGTCATGGCGCTCGGCCGCGGCACAGCCTCTTGCCGAAAAGGCAAACGTCCGGCTCCTTCTCCCACAAGGAAGGGCCCAGCCCTGAAACCTCTTGCTGCTCTTCACGGTCACTTGGCGCCCCATCCAGAGGCACAACAGCACTGGGGATCTGTGCTTTCCCAGAGACGCAACATCTCATGGTGATCGGCCGTGGCTGAGTGTCTTGCCGAAAAGGCAAACGTCTGGTACCTTCTCCCACAAGGAAGGGCCCAGCCCTGAAAGCTCTTGCTGCTCTTCACGATCACTTGGCACCCCATCCACAGGCACAACAGCACTGGGGATCTGTGCTTTCCCAGAGACGCAACATCTCATGGCGCTCGGCAGAGGCACAGCCTCTTGCCGAAAAGGCAAACGTCCGGCTCCTTCTCCCACAAGGAAGGGCCCAGCCCTGAAAGCTCTTGCTGCAGTTCACGGTCCCTTGGAGCCCTATCTACAGACACAACAGCACTGGAGATCTGTGCTTTCCCAGAGACGCAACATCTCATGGTGCTCGGCCGCGGCTGAGACTTGCCAAAAAGGCAAACGTCCGGCTCCTTCTCCCACAAGGAAGGGCCCAGCCCTGAAAGCTCTTGCTGCTCTTCACGGTCCCTTGGCGCCCTATCTACAGGCACAACAGCACTGGGGATCTGTGCTTTCCCAGAGACGCAACATCTCATGGCGCTCGTCCACGGCAAAGCTTCTTGACGAAAAGGCAAACGTCCGGCTCCTTCTCCCACAAGGAAGGGCCCAGCCCTGAAAGCTCTTGCTGCTCTTCACCTACCCTTGGCGCCCTATCTACAGGCACAACAGCACTGGGGATCTGCGCTTTCCCAGAGACGCAACATCTCATGGCGCTCCGTGGCGGCACAGCCTCTTGCCGAAAAGGCAAACGTCTGGCTCCTTCTCCCACAAGGAAGGGCCCAGCCCTGAAAGCTCTTGCTGCTCTTCACGGTCCCTTGGCGCCCTATCTACAGGCACAACAGCACTGGGGATCTGTGCTTTCCCAGAGACGCAACATCTCATGGCGCTCCGTGGCGGCAAAGCCTCTTGCCGAAAAGGCAAACGTCCGGCTCCTTCTCCCACAAAGAAGGGCCCAGCCCTGAAAACTCTTGCTGCTCTTCACGGTCACTTGGCGCCCTATCTACAGGCACAACAGCACTGGGGATCTGTGCTTTCCCACAGACGCAACATCTCATGGCGCTCGGCCGCGGCAGAGCCTCTTGCCGAAAAGGCAAACGTCCGGCTCCTTCTCCCACAAGGAAGGGCCCAGCCCTGAAAGCTCTTGCTGCAGTTCACGGTCCCTTGGAGCCCTATCTACAGACACAACAGCACTGGGGATCTGTGCTTTCCCACAGACGCAACATCTCATGGTGCTCGGCCGCGGCTGAGACTCTTGCCGAAAAGGCAAACGTCCGGCTCCTTCTCCCACAAGGAAGGGCCCAGCCCTGAAAGCTCTTGCTGCTCTTCACGGTCACTTGGCACCCTATCTACAGGCACAACAGCAGTGGGGATCTGTGCTTTCCTAGAGACGCAGCATGTCATGGCGCTCGTCCACGGCAAAGCTTCTTGCCGAAAAAGCAAACGTCCGGCTCCTTCTCCCACATGGAAGTGCCCAGCCCTGAAAGATATTGCTGCTCTTCACGATCACTTGGCGCCCCATCCAGAGGCACAACAGCACTGGGGATCTGTGCTTTCCCAGAGACGCAACATCTCATGGCGCTCGGCCACGGCACAGCCTCTTGCCGAAAAGGCAAACGTCCGGCTCCTTCTCCCAAAAGGAAGGGCCCAGCCCTGAAAGCTCTTGCTGCTCTTCACCTACCCTTGGCGCCCTATCTACAGGCACAACAGCACTGGGGATCTGTGCTTTCCCACAGACGCAACATCTCATGGCGCTCGGCAGCGGCAGAGACACTTGCCAAAAAGGCAAACGTCCGGCTCCTTCTCCCACAAGGAAGGGCCCAGCCCTGAAAGCTCTTGCTGCTGTTCACGGTCACTTGGCGCCCTATCTACAGGCACAACAGCACTGAGGATCTGTGCTTTCCCAGAGACGCAACATCTCATGGTGCTCGGCCGTGGCTGAGTGTCTTGCCGAAAAGGCAAACGTCTGGTTCCTTCTCCCACAAGGAAGGGCCCCAGCCCTGAAAGCTCTTGCTGCTCTTCACGATCACTTGGCACCCCATCCACAGGCACAACAGCACTGGGGATCTGTGCTTTCCCAGAGACGCAACATCTCATGGCGCTCGGCCGCGGCACAGCCTCTTGCCGAAAAGGCAAACGTCCGGCTCCTTCTCCCACAAGGAAGGGCCCAGCCCTGAAAGCTCTTGCTGCAGTTCACGGTCCCTTGGAGCCCTATCTACAGACACAACAGCACTGGAGATCTGTGATTTCCCAGAGACGCAACATCTCATGGTGCTCGGCCGCGGCTGAGACTTGCCAAAAAGGCAAACGTCCGGCTCCTTCTCCCAGCAAGGAAGGGCCCAGCCCTGAAAGCTCTTGCTGCTCTTCACGGTCACTTGGCGCCCTATCTACAGGCACAACAGCAGTGGGGATCTGTGCTTTCCCAGAGACGCAACATGTCATGGCGCTCGTCCACGGCAAAGCTTCTTGCCGAAAAGGCAAACGTCCGGCTCCTTCTCCCACATGGAAGGGCCCAGCCCTGAAAGCTCTTGCTGCTCTTCACGATCACTTGGCGCCCCATCCAGAGGCACAACAGCACTGGGGATCTGTGCTTTCCCAGAGACGCAACATCTCATGGCGCTCGGCCACGGCACAGCCTCTTGCCGAAAAGGCAAACGTCCGCTCCTTCTCCCACAAGGAAGGGCCCAGCCCTGAAAGCTCTTGCTGCTCTTCACAGTCACTTGGCGCACTATCTACAGGCACAACAGCACTGGGGATCTGTGCTTTCCCAGAGACGCAACATCTCATGGTGCTCGGCCGCGGCTGACCATCTTGCCAAAAAGGCAAACGTCCAGCTCCTTCTCCCACAAGGAAGGGCCCAGCCCTGAAAGCTCTTGCTGCTCTTTACCTACGCTTGGCGCCCTATCTACAGGCACAACAGCACTGGGGATCTGTGCTTTCCCAGAGACGCAACAATCTCATGGTGCTCGGCCCGCGGCTGACCATCTTGCCAAAAAGGCAAACGTCCAGCTCCTTCTCCCACAAGGAAGGGCCCAGCCCTGAAAGCTCTTGCTGCTCTTTACCTACGCTTGGCGCCCTATCTACAGGCACAACAGCACTGGGGATCTGTGCTTTCCCAGAGCCGCAACATCTCATGGCGCTCGGCCGCGACACAGCCTCTTGCCGAAAAGGCAAACGTCCGGCTCCTTCTCCCACAAGGAAGGGCCAGCCCTGAAAGCTCTTGCTGCTCTTCACGATCACTTGGCGCCCCATCCACAGGCACAACAGCACTGGGGGATCTGTGCTTTCCCAGAGACGAAACATGTCATGCGCTCGGCCGCGGCACAGCCTCTTGCCGAAAAGGCAAACGTCCGGCTCCTTCTCCCACATGGAAGGGCCCAACCCTGAACGCTCTTGCTGCTCTTCACGATCACTTCGCGCCCCATCCAGAGGCACAACAGCACTGGGGATCTGTGCTTTCCCAGAGACGCGACATCTCATGGCGCTCGGCCGCGGCACAGCCTCTTGCCGAATAGGCAAACATTCGGCTACTTCTCCCACAAGGAAGGGCCCAGCCCTGAAAGCTCTTGCTGCAGTTCACGGTCCCTTGGAGCCCTATCTACAGGCACAACAGCACTGGGGATCTGTGCTTTCCCAGAGACGCATCATCTCTTGGCGCTCGGCCTCGGCACAGCCTCTTGCCGAAAAGGCAAATGTCCGGCTCCTTCTCCCACAAGGAAGGGCTCAGCCCTGAAAGCTCTTGCTGCTCTTCACCTACCCTTGGCGCCCTATCTACAGGCACAACAGCACTGGGGATCTGTGCTTTCCCACAGACGCAACATCTCATGGCGCTCGGCAGCGGCAGAGACTCTTGCCAAAAAGGCAAACGTCCGGCTCCTTCTCCCACAAGGAAGGGCCCAGCCCTGAAAGCTCTTGCTGCTGTTCACGGTCACTTGGCGCCCTATCTACAGGCACAACAGCACTGGGGATCTGTGCTTTCCCAGAGACGCAACATCTCATGGTGTTCGCCGTGGCTGAGTGTCTTGCCGAAAAGGCAAACGTCTGGTTCCTTCTCCCACAAGGAAGGGCCCAGCCCTGAAAGCTCTTGCTGCTCTTCACGATCACTGGCGCCCCATCCACAGGCACAACAGCACTGGGGATCTGTGCTTTCCCAGAGACGTAATATCTCATGGCGCTCGGCCGCGGCCGAGCCTCTTGCCGAAAAAGCAAACGTCCGGCTCCTTCTCCACAAGGAAGGGCCCAGCCCTGAAAGCTCTTGCTGCTCTTCACGATCACTTGGCGCCCCATCCACAGGCACAACAGCACTGGGGATCTGTGCTTTCCCAGAGACGCAACATCTCATGGCGCTCGGCCGCGGCAGAGCCTCTTGCCGAAAAGGCAAACATCCGGCTACTTCTCCCACAAGGAAGGGCCCAGCCCTGAAAGCTCTTGCTGCAGTTCACGGTCCCTTGGAGCCCTATCTACAGGCACAACAGCACTGGGGATCTGTGCTTTCCCAGAGACGCATCATCTCTTGGCGCTCGGCCGCGGCACAGCCTCTTGCCGAAAAGGCAAATGTCCGGCTCCTTCTCCCACAAGGAAGGGCTCAGCCCTGAAAGCTCTTGCTGCAGTTCACGGTCCCTTGGAGCCCTATCTACAGGCACAACAGCACTGGGGATCTGTGCTTTCCCAGAGACGCAACTTCTCATGGCGCTCGGCCGCGGCAGAGCCTCTGCCGAAAAGGCAAACGTCCGGCTCCTTCTCCCACAAGGAAGGGCCCAGCCCTGAAAGCTCTTGCTGCTCTTCACGGTCCCTTGGCGCCCTATCTACAGGCACAACAGCACTGGGGATCTGTGCTTTCCCACAGACGCAACATCTCATGGCGCTCGGCCACGGCACAGCCTCTTGCCGAAAAGGCAAACGTCCGGCTCCTTTTCCCACAAGGAAGGGCCCAGCCATGAAAGCTCTTGCTGCTCTTCACAGTCACTTGGCGCACTATCTACAGGCACAACAGCACTGGGGATCTGTGCTTTCCCAGAGACGCAACATCTCATGGTGCTCGGCCGCGGCTGACCCTCTTGCCAAAAAGGCAAACGTCCAGCTCCTTCTCCCACAAGGAAGGGCCCAGCCCTGAAAGCTCTTGCTGCTCTTTACCTACGCTTGGCGCCCTATCTACAGGCACAACAGCACTGGGGATCTGTGCTTTCCCAGAGACGCAACATCTCATGGCGCTCGGCGGCGGCACAGCATCTTGCCGAAAAGGCAAACGTCCGGCTCCTTCTCCCACACGAAGGGCCCAGCCCTGAAAGCTCTTGCTGCTCTTTACCTACGCTTGGCGTCCTATCTACAGGCAGAACAGCACTGGGGATCTGTGCTTTCCAGAGACGCAATTTCTCATGGCGCTCGGCCGCGGCACAGCCTCTTGCCGAAAAGGCAAACGTCCGGCTCCTTCTCCCACAAGGAAGGGCCCAGCCCTGAAAGCTCTTGCTGATCTTCACCTACCCTTGGCGCCCTATCTACAGGCACAACAGCACTGGGGATCTGTGCTTTCCCACAGACGCAACATCTCATGGCGCTCGGCAGCGGCAGAGACTCTTGCCAAAAAGGCAAACATCCGGCTCCTTCTCCCACAAGGAAGGGCCCAGCCCTGAAACCTCTTGCTGCTCTTCACGGTCACTTGGCGCCCCATCCAGAGGCACAACAGCACTGGGGATCTGTGCTTTCCCAGAGACGCAACATCTCATGGTGATCGGCCGTGGCTGAGTGTCTTGCCGAAAAGGCAAACGTCTGGTACCTTCTCCCACAAGGAAGGGCCCAGCCCTGAAAGCTCTTGCTGCTCTTCACGATCACTTGGCACCCCATCCACAGGCACAACAGCACTGGGGATCTGTGCTTTCCCAGAGACGCAACATCTCATGGCGCTCGGCAGAGGCACAGCCTCTTGCCGAAAAGGCAAACGTCCGGCTCCTTCTCCCACAAGGAAGGGCCCAGCCCTGAAAGCTCTTGCTGCAGTTCACGGTCCCTTGGAGCCCTATCTACAGACACAACAGCACTGGAGATCTGTGCTTTCCCAGAGACGCAACATCTCATGGTGCTCAGGCCGCGGCTGAGACTTGCCAAAAAGGCAAACGTCCGGCTCCTTCTCCCACAAGGAAGGGCCCAGCCCTGAAAGCTCTTGCTGCTATTCACGGTAACTTGGCGCCCTATCTACAGGCACAACAGCACTGGGGATCTGTGCTTTCCCAGAGACGCAACATCTCATGGCGCTCGTCCACGGCAAAGCTTCTTGCCGAAAAGGCAAACGTCCGGCTCCTTCTCCCACAAGGAAGGGCCCAGCCCTGAAAGCTCTTGCTGCTCTTCACCTACCCTTGGCGCCCTATCTACAGGCACAACAGCACTGGGGATCTGCGCTTTCCCAGAGACGCAACATCTCATGGCGCTCCGTGGCGGCACAGCCTCTTGCCGAAAAGGCAAACGTCTGGCTCCTTCTCCCACAAGGAAGGGCCCAGCCCTGAAAGCTCTTGCTGCTCTTTACCTACGCTTGGCGCCCTATCTACAGGCACAACAGCACTGGGATCTGTGCTTTCCCAGAGACGCAACATCTCATGGCGCTCGGCGGCGGCACAGCATCTTGCCGAAAAGGCAAACGTCCGGCTCCTTCTCCCACACGGAAGGGCCCAGCCCTGAAAGCTCTTGCTGCTCTTCACGATCACTTGGCACCCCATCCACAGGCACAACAGCACTGGGGATCTGTGCTTTCCCAGAGACGTAATATCTCATGGCGCTCGGCCGCGGCACAGCCTCTTGCCGAATAGGCAAACATCCGGCTACTTCTCCCACAAGGAAGGGCCCAGCCCTGAAAGCTCTTGCTGCAGTTCACGGTCCCTTGGAGCCCTATCTACAGGCACAACAGCACTGGGGATCTGTGCTTTCCCAGAGACGCATCATCTCTTGGCGCTCGGCCGCGGCACAGCCTCTTGCCGAAAAGGCAAATGTCCGGCTCCTTCTCCCACAAGGAAGGGCTCAGCCCTGAAAGCTCTTGCTGCAGTTCACGGTCCCTTGGAGCCCTATCTACAGGCACAACAGCACTGGGGATCTGTGCTTTCCCAGAGACGCATCATCTCTTGGCGCTCGGCCGCGGCACAGCCTCTTGCCGAAAAGGCAAATGTCCGGCTCCTTCTCCCACAAGGAAGGGCTCAGCCCTGAAAGCTCTTGCTGCAGTTCACGGTCCCTTGGAGCCCTATCTACAGGCACAACAGCACTGGGGATCTGTGCTTTCCAGAGACGCAACTTCTCATGGCGCTCGCCGCAGCAGAGCCTCTGCCGAAAAGGCAAACGTCCGGCTCCTTCTCCCACAAGGAAGGGCCCAGCCCTGAAAGCTCTTGCTGCTCTTCACCTACCCTTGGCGCCCTATCTACAGGCACATCAGCACTGGGATCTGTGCTTTCCCACAGACGCAACATCTCATGGCGCTCGGCCGCGGCAGAGCCTCTTGCCGAAAAGACAAACGTCCGTCTCCTACTCCCACAAGGAAGGCCCAGCCCTGAAAGCTCTTGCTGCTCTTCACGGTCCCTTGGCGCCCTATCTACAGGCACAACAGCACTGGGGATCTGTGCTTTCCCAGAGACGCAACATCTCATGGTGCTCGGCTGCGGCTGAGACTTGCCAAAAAGGCAAACGTCCGGCTCCTTCTCCCACAAGGAAGGGCCCAGCCCTGAAAGCTCTTGCTGCTCTTCACGGTCACTTGGCACCCTATCTACAGGCACAACAGCAGTGGGGATCTGTGCTTTCCCAGAGACGCAACATGTCATGGCCTCGTCCACGGCAAAGCTTCTTGCCGAAAAGGCAAACGTCCGACTCCTTCTCCCACAAGGAAGGCCCAGCCCTGAAAGCTCTTGCTGCTCTTCACGGTGCCTTGGCACCCTATCGACAGGCACAACAGCACTGGGGATCTCTGCTTTCCCAGAGACGCAACATCTCATGGCGCTCGGCCACGGCAGAGCCTCTGCCGAAAAGGCAAACGTCCGGCTCCTTTTCCCACAAGGAAGGGCCCAGCCCTGAAAGCTCTTGCTGCTCTTTACCTACGCTTGGCGCCCTATCTACAGGCACAACAGCACTGGGGATCTGTGCTTTCCCACAGACGCAACATCTCATGGCGCTCGGCGGCGGCACAGCATCTTGCCGAAAAGGCAAACGTCCGGCTCCTGGTCCCACACGGAAGGGCCCAGCCCTGAAAGCTTTTGCTGCTCTTCACTATCACTTGGCACCCCATCCACAGGCACAACAGCACTGGGGATCTGTGCTTTCCCAGAGACGTAATATCTCATGGCGCTCGGCCGCGGCACAGCCTCTTGCCGAAAAGGCAAACGTCCGGCTCCTTCTCCCACAAGGAAGGGCCCAGCCCTGAAAGCTCTTGCTGCTCTTCACGATCACTTGGCGCCCCATCCACAGGCACAATAGCACTGGGGATCTGTGCTTTCCCAGAGACGCAATTTCTCATGGCGCTCGGCCGCGGCACAGCCTCTTGCCGAAAAGGCAAACGTCCGGCTCCTTCTCCCACAAGGAAGGGCCCAGCCCTGAAAGCTCTTGCTGATCTTCACCTACCCTTGGCGCCCTATCTACAGGCACAACAGCACTGGGGATCTGTGCTTTCCCACAGACGCAACATCTCATGGCGCTCGGCAGCGGCAGAGACTCTTGCCAAAAAGGCAAACATCCGGCTCCTTCTCCCACAAGGAAGGGCCCAGCCCTGAAACCTCTTGCTGCTCTTCACGGTCACTTGGCGCCCCATCCAGAGGCACAACAGCACTGGGGATCTGTGCTTTCCCAGAGACGCAACATCTCATGGTGATCGGCCGTGGCTGAGTGTCTTGCCGAAAAGGCAAACGTCTGGTACCTTCTCCCACAAGGAAGGGCCCAGCCCTGAAAGCTCTTGCTGCTCTTCACGATCACTTGGCACCCATCCACAGGCACAACAGCACTGGGGATCTGTGCTTTCCCAGAGACGCAACATCTCATGGCGCTCGGCAGAGGCACAGCCTCTTGCCGAAAAGGCAAACGTCCGGCTCCTCCCACAAGGAAGGGCCCAGCCCTGAAAGCTCTTGCTGCAGTTCACGGTCCCTTGGAGCCCTATCTACAGACACAACAGCACTGGAGATCTGTGCTTTCCCAGAGACGCAACATCTCATGGTGCTCGGCCGCGGCTGAGACTTGCCAAAAAGGCAAACGTCCGGCTCCTTCTCCCACAAGGAAGGGCCCAGCCCTGAAAGCTCTTGCTGCTATTCACGGTAACTTGGCGCCCTATCTACAGGCACAACAGCACTGGGGATCTGTGCTTTCCCAGAGACGCAACATCTCATGGCGCTCGTCCACGGCAAAGCTTCTTGCCGAAAAGGCAAACGTCCGGCTCCTTCTCCCACAAGGAAGGGCCCAGCCCTGAAAGCTCTTGCTGCTCTTCACCTACCCTTGGCGCCCTATCTACAGGCACAACAGCACTGGGGATCTGCGCTTTCCCAGAGACGCAACATCTCATGGCGCTCCGTGGCGGCACAGCCTCTTGCCGAAAAGGCAAACGTCTGGCTCCTTCTCCCACAAGGAAGGGCCCAGCCCTGAAAGCTCTTGCTGCTCTTTACCTACGCTTGGCGCCCTATCTACAGGCACAACAGCACTGGGGATCTGTGCTTTCCCAGAGACGCAACATCTCATGGCGCTCGGCGGCGGCACAGCATCTTGCCGAAAAGGCAAACGTCCGGCTCCTTCTCCCACACGGAAGGGCCCAGCCCTGAAAGCTCTTGCTGCTCTTCACGATCACTTGGCACCCCATCCACAGGCACAACAGCACTGGGGATCTGTGCTTTCCCAGAGACGTAATATCTCATGGCGCTCGGCCGCGGCACAGCCTCTTGCCGAATAGGCAAACATCCGCTACTTCTCCCACAGGAAGGGCCCAGCCCTGAAAGCTCTTGCTGCAGTTCACGGTCCCTTGGAGCCCTATCTACAGGCACAACAGCACTGGGGATCTGTGCTTTCCCAGAGACGCATCATCTCTTGGCGCTCGGCCGCGGCACAGCCTCTTGCCGAAAAGGCAAATGTCCGGCTCCTTCTCCCACAAGGAAGGGCTCAGCCCTGAAAGCTCTTGCTGCAGTTCACGGTCCCTTGGAGCCCTATCTACAGGCACAAACAGCACTGGGGATCTGTGCTTTCCCAGAGACGCATCATCTCTGGCGCTCGGCCGCGGCACAGCCTCTTGCCGAAAAGGCAAATGTCCGGCTCCTTCTCCCACAAGGAAGGGCTCAGCCCTGAAAGCTCTTGCTGCAGTTCAGGGTCCCTTGGAGCCCTATCTACAGGCACAACAGCACTGGGGATCTGTGCTTTCCCAGAGACGCAACTTCTCATGGCGCTCGGCCGCGGCAGAGCCTCTGCCGAAAAGGCAAACGTCCGGCTCCTTCTCCCACAAGGAAGGGCCCAGCCCTGAAAGCTCTTGCTGCTCTTCACCTACCCTTGGCGCCCTATCTACAGGCACATCAGCACTGGGGATCTGTGCTTTCCCACAGACGCAACATCTCATGGCGCTCGGCCGCGGCAGAGCCTCTTGCCGAAAAGACAAACGTCCGTCTCCTACTCCCACAAGGAAGGGCCCAGCCCTGAAAGCTCTTGCTGCTCTTCACGGTCCCTTGGCGCCCTATCTACAGGCACAACAGCACTGGGGATCTGTGCTTTCCCAGAGACGCAACATCTCATGGTGCTCGGCTGCGGCTGAGACTTGCCAAAAAGGCAAACGTCCGGCTCCTTCTCCCACAAGAAGGGCCCAGCCCTGAAAGCTCTTGCTGCTCTTCACGGTCACTTGGCACCCTATCTACAGGCACACAGCAGTGGGGATCTGTGCTTTCCCAGAGACGCAACATGTCATGGCGCTCGTCCACGGCAAAGCTTCTTGCCGAAAAGGCAAACGTCCGACTCCTTCTCCCACAAGGAAGGGCCCAGCCCTGAAAGCTCTTGCTGCTCTTCACGGTGCCTTGGCACCCTATCGACAGGCACAACAGCACTGGGGATCTCTGCTTTCCCAGAGACGCAACATCTCATGGCGCTCGGCCACGGCAGAGCCTCTTGCCGAAAAGGCAAACGTCCGGCTCCTTTTCCCACAAGGAAGGGCCCAGCCCTGAAAGCTCTTGCTGCTCTTTACCTACGCTTGGCGCCCTATCTACAGGCACAACAGCACTGGGGATCTGTGCTTTCCCACAGACGCAACATCTCATGGCGCTCGGCGGCGGCACAGCATCTTGCCGAAAAGGCAAACGTCCGGCTCCTGGTCCCACACGGAAGGGCCCAGGCCTGAAAGCTCTTGCTGCTCTTCACGATCACTTGGCACCCCATCCACAGGCACAACAGCACTGGGGATCTGTGCTTTCCCAGAGACGTAATATCTCATGGCGCTCGGCCGCGGCACAGCCTCTTGCCGAAAAGGCAAACGTCCGGCTCCTTCTCCCACAAGGAAGGGCCCAGCCCTGAAAGCTCTTGCTGCTCTTCACGATCACTTGGCGCCCATCCACAGGCACAATAGCACTGGGGATCTGTGCTTTCCCAGAGACGCAACATCTCTTGGCACTCGGCCGCGGCACAGCCTCTTGCCGAAAAGGCAAATGTCCGGCTCCTTCTCCCACAAGGAAGGGCTCAGCCCTGAAAGCTCTTGCTGCTCTTCACCTACCCTTGGCGCCCTATCTACAGGCACAACAGCACTGGGGATCTGTGCTTTCCCACAGACGCAACATCTCATGGCGCTCGGCAGCGGCAGAGACTCTTGCCAAAAAGGCAAACATCCGGCTCCTTCTCCACAAGGAAGGGCCCAGCCCTGAAACCTCTTGCTGCTCTTCACGGTCACTTGGCGCCCCATCCGAGGCACAACAGCACTGGGGATCTGTGCTTTCCCAGAGACGCAACATCTCATGGTGATCGGCCGTGGCTGAGTGTCTTGCCGAAAAGGCAAACGTCTGGTACCTTCTCCCACAAGGAAGGGCCCAGCCCTGAAAGCTCTTGCTGCTCTTCACGATCACTTGGCACCCCATCCACAGGCACAACAGCACTGGGGATCTGTGCTTTCCCAGAGACGCAACATCTCATGGCGCTCGGCAGAGGCACAGCCTCTTGCCGAAAAGGCAAACGTCCGGCTCCTTCTCCCACAAGGAAGGGCCCAGCCCTGAAAGCTCTTGCTGCAGTTCACGGTCCCTTGGAGCCCTATCTACAGACACAACAGCACTGGAGATCTGTGCTTTCCCAGAGACGCAACATCTCATGGTGCTCGGCCGCGGCTGAGACTTGCCAAAAAGGCAAACGTCCGGCTCCTTCTCCCACAAGGAAGGGCCCAGCCCTGAAAGCTCTTGCTGCTATTCACGGTAACTTGGCGCCCTATCTACAGGCACCAACAGCACTGGGGATCTGTGCTTTCCAGAGACGCAACATCTCATGGCGCTCGTCCACGGCAAAGCTTCTTGCCGAAAAGGCAAACGTCCGGCTCCTTCTCCCACAAGGAAGGGCCCAGCCCTGAAAGCTCTTGCTGCTCTTCACCTACCCTTGGCGCCCTATCTACAGGCACAACAGCACTGGGGATCTGCGCTTTCCCAGAGACGCAACATCTCATGGCGCTCCGTGGCGGCACAGCCTCTTGCCGAAAAGGCAAACGTCTGGCTCCTTCTCCACAAGGAAGGGCCCAGCCCTGAAAGCTCTTGCTGCTCTTCACCTACCCTTGCGCCCTATGTACAGGCACAACAGCACTGGGGATCTGTGCTTTCCCAGAGACGCAACATCTCATGGCGCTCCGTGGCGGCAGAGCCTCTTGCCGAAAAGGCAAACGTCCGGCTCCTTCTCCCACAAAGAAGGGCCCAGCCCTGAAAACTCTTGCTGCTCTTCACGATCACTTGGCGCCCCATCCACAGGCACAACAGCACTGGGGATCTGTGCTTTCCCACAGACGCAACATCTCATGGCGCTCGGCCGCGGCAGAGCCTCTTGCCGAAAAGGCAAACGTCCGGCTCCTTCTCCCACAAGGAAGGGCCCAGCCCTGAAAGCTCTTGCTGCTATTCACGGTAACTTGGCGCCCTATCTACAGGCACAACAGCACTGGGGATCTGCGCTTTCCCAGAGACGCAACATCTCATGGCGCTCCGTGGCGGCACAGCCTCTTGCCGAAAAGGCAAACGTCTGGCTCCTTCTCCCACAAGGAAGGGCCCAGCCCTGAAAGCTCTTTCTGCTCTTCACCTACCCTTGGCGCCCTATCTACAGGCACAACAGCACTGGGGATCTGTGCTTTCCCAGAGACGCAACATCTCATGGCGCTCCGTGGCGGCACAGCCTCTTGCCGAAAAGGCAAACGTCCGGCTCCTTCTCCCACAAAAAAGGGCCCAGCCCTGAAAACTCTTGCTGCTCTTCACGATCACTTGGTGCCCCATCCACAGGCACAACAGCACTGGGGATCTGTGCTTTCCCACAGACGCAACATCTCATGGCGCTCGGCCGCGGCAGAGCCTCTTGCCGAAAAGGCAAACGTCCGGCTCCTTCTCCCACAAGGAAGGGCC